>NW_010133148.1:109730-126519 GCF_000699245.1 Pterocles gutturalis | reverse complement strand
AGAGCATTCCTCTCATCCTTGGGCCCTTTAGCATTATTCCATTAGTACAATTATCCCCACAGCCATAGAGAAATGCCACCTCTGTGCAGTGATTTGCTTCTTGCTGTCCCTTGCAAGGTCAGCTAATTGGCCAAGAGACTCTTGGGGTGGTAATTAGCCAAGTGATTAGCCATTAATCCATAGCAAGGTAGAAGAAAAAAAGAAGTGTGAGGGGAAAAAAAAAATCAGATTGATGTTTCATCTGAGAGCTGTTTTGATCCAGTAATAGCATCACTCCTTTCTCTGGGTTAAATTGCTCTGAGGGGGCCCTTGAAGGTAATTAGATCAGGTTTTCCACCAGCATCAGGAAGAAAGTGGTACCTGTCTCCACCGGAATGCGAGGGTGAGCTCAGCAGAGATGCCAACTTGAAGACCATGTGCATCCTGCTTCCTGGGAGGTGCTGCAGAGGAAGCAAGGTGCTGGAGACTGTGCAGTACTCACCCTGGAGGGACGAGGGGCAATCTGTTCTTTCCTCAGGGGACAGTGGCACTTGTCCCTGTGTCCCCACCATCTCAGCAAAGAAAATGCGGGTGAATTTGGGCCAATCCCCCAGCTCCTTCCCTGTGTGGGTACAGGGAGCCATACTGAAGCAGATGCATCTGTGTCACAACCCAAAACGAGCCTGTAGTTTATGTACAAAGACACCCCAGCTGTTTTCTTGCTGGGGCTTATCTCTAGGATTATTCATTGCAATTCACCCTAGTGATGTTATTTTCCCTTATTTAATTGCTAGATTTTTTTTTTCCCCTGTTGTTAAATCATTTTCATTCAGCCACGGGGAAAAAAAAAAAAAAACAAAACAACCAAACCCAAACCTCTGAAGATTTCTTAGTGAAAAAAAAATCAAACAAACTGAAATGGTAGCACCAAATTGATTGCAAAAGACATAAGGGACAAAGGGAGCCATTTTCCTGATGTTGAGTCAAAAAAGAAACACAACAACTGTTCAGCAGAAATCACTGAGGGTTAGAGAGAAAGATTCAAAAGACTGATCTTCAAGCAATTAGAGAAGGGAATGCAATTAGAACGGGGGCTACGGCTCCTTTCCTGTTTTTCCTTCCCATGCACATGCACACAAGCACAGGGGCGCACACACAGATTTTTGGAGTTTGCAGAGGAGGGGAAGCCCTGTTGCCCAGCTCAGTGTGGAGCCGGGTGCGGATGCGAAGCCTGCAGGCTGCACACAGCTCAGAGGTGCGATGCTGTGGGAATGGGGGAGTATCTCTGAGAAGCAGTGGGGCAGGTTGTAGCGTGTTTCCGGCGGGTTAGAATTCACTGTGAGGTTCCCATGTTTCACAAACACTTCTGTGGTAATGCTGAAGTTTTCAGGGCTGCGTTGGCACTGCTGGGCTGTGGGCAGCGGGTGCCTGTGGGGAGGGGAGATGCTGCCACATCATGTGTGTGCTGGTGCCTGTTCGTTATTCTGCTTGGCTTCCTCCTCCCCTAGCCTGCAGCATCACCCCTCGCTTTCCCTCCAGTTCCCATTTGATGCAATTTGCTGACAATTGGATCAACTCTTTGAGAGAGGCAGGGGAAGCCTTGGGGCAGGGGAGGGCGTGAAGGCTTTGGGTCCAACCGCTCCTAAAACTCACTGGCCTCTCCCCAGGGGCTGTGGGTCTGCAGCACGGGGTGGGGAGGGGCAGGGGCTGGCCGAGGGGCCAGGGCAGAGCACAGCCAGGGCTGGGGTGCCAGAGCTGGGGGTGCTGCCTTCTGCAGTGGGGTGAAGAGGAGGATGGAGTCCACCAGCAAGGGAAAGAAACCCAAGCCTTAGAGAGGGGGTGCGTTTGTACTTCGGACCAGTGTGACTTTCCAAATGTTGTGTACTTGGGGGTGAATGTAAGAAGCATATGGAGTCAGTTCCTCTGCTAGCGTAAACTGGTATTGGTGGAGGTATTCTCACTGAGGATCTGGTTTTTCTTTTCTTTTGCCTTTCTTTTTTAAAAACGTGATTCCGTAACTCCCATGATTTTATCTCTCTTTTTCTTCTTCCTCTTGTTGTAATTCTAATTGTGGGATAAAGACTACAGACAGACAAACAACCCCAACCCCCCCCTTTTTTTTGTAATCTGTGTTGTAAGTGCTTTTGTAAAAAATAAAAAATAAAAATAATAATAATGTAATGGACTTTTATGATTTTTGTTTGTTGTTTTGTTTTCCATCCTTTGTAAGAATTTGTTTGTTTGGGATCTGGGGGGGGGGACATTTTCATGGTTATAATTTTTGTGGGCAGGGTGTCGCATCACCCTTCCTTTTACTTGTATAAAAAAACAATAGTGGCTCAGCTGTGGAAAAAAAAAATGTACTTTTTTATAAATAAAGAATTTTAAAAAAAAGATACGTTCTCTTCTTTTTGTGCATCTGTGACTGCGTCATCCTGCAACTTGTGACTGGTAGCTGTAAGGAGCAGAAATGGCATCCACTTTTCAGCTGCCTAGGTCTGTTCCCATGATATGCAGTGTTTTGTAATGGGAGGTGCTTGCAGATGAAGGCTGAAGGGTAAAGGTTAAGAGATCTTCAAATTAGCAAGTGGCCGGAGGAGGTGTACAGGGAGTCACTGTTTTTGCCACTGAAAATTGTGTGAAATTCTTGGAAAGCAGATTCAAAGTAGACAAAAGTAAATGGGAGCATTTCCCTTTATTGATGTAAACATCCTTGTCAGAGGATGCTGCTGATGCCAAAAGTTAACCTGAGCTGAAAAAGCGGCTGGAAAAACTTAGGGAAGAAAAATCCATCAAAAGCTATTGAAAATTATGACACTGTCTCTAGCTTAGGAAGTTCTTAAGTTGCTGTCAGCTATAGCAGGTGGGACAGGCTATTGGAAAAATGTCAATACACACTTGCTCTCTTCTTACATTTTCTCTAGGCATGTGTAATTAGCTGCGGTCAGCGCCAGGATACCTTTGATTTGACACAGTAGGATGTTCCTATGATGCAACACCTGGCTACCATGACGATCATGCATCGAAAACATCTAAATGCTATAAGCATGCTAAGGGGCCATTGGGAGCAAGATCAGTCAAACTGCATCCCTGCATCTCCGTCACTGGTCTCTGTATTGGGAAGAACAGTTTGCCTTTCCCTTTTCCTCCAGCTTCCTGACTGTGAATATACGCTACAAAGCAAGCCTTGTTCCCAAAGATCAAGGCAGACAACCCTGCAAGACTCAGATGTCTTTTTGCAAGGGAGAGAGATACAAAGAAAGCAAGAGATCAGAGAAAATGTGCATGCTTTTCCCTGCACTGATACCAACAGGCACTTTGCCATGCCTCTGGCCCAGAGAGCGGAATACTCCCTGGGAGCGGATTTTTGCACCCAACATCAGCACGTGGATGAACTGCTGGAGATCTGAACCAAAACCCAGCACTCCCCATCACAGAGAGAGAGGGAGAGGGATGCTGACCCAAATCTGAAATGGAACTGGTTTCCATTGTGAAGAGATGAGCTGGACAGGGAGGGAAGTGTTCAGGATTAGACTGGAGAGGAGTGGTTTGGTGCAGACTGTTCACTCCCTGTCAGCAGCAAAGCAGGCGCGGAGCATGCGCCAGAGTAGCAGGAGGCTCTTTGATACCAGGCTCGATGATCAATGCACTGTGTGCTGCTTGGCAGACAGGCTCCCTCCAACATGCCACTAACAGAGACGGTTGTCAGACGCTTGGCTGAAAAAGGAGTGTGCTGGGCACCTCCCTTTGGAAGGGGTTAAAGATACCCTTGGGGAGGCTTTCCTTAGATGCAAAGGGTGAAAAAGCCAGGAACACTCTTGCTATCAGGCTTCAACGTGGCCAAGGGAGTTGTGACCACTATCCAGGCTGTATCTACATCTCCACATATTTCATTGCTCTCATTTTCCCCTTTCTGCCAGCTCCTCTTAGTAATGACGGATGTTGGAAGTGTAGCTTTGCTTCAGCTGCAGCCGTTCAGGTCAGCAGCCCTAGCAGCAACCGTGACAGCAATGCAGAGGAGCAGCATCCTACAGAACTGGATCCCCAGCAGCTGGCTCAGCCACATCAGCCAAGTTTGGGGGTGGGGAGAAAGAAAAGCAGCACTGGGGAGCTGGGATGGGGATCTAAGATGGAAAGAAGGATAGGAGGGGCTATCTTTGCCCATGGTCCTGCTGGGATGAGCCCCTGGGAAATGCTATGCTGATTTCCCAGACCATGTCTTACAGTTAAGCGATGATGGATAAAACCCACGGCATGGGGCCTCTTCTCAGCAGCTCAGGTTGCAGAGAACTGAACACAGCGGGAACTGAGTCCCATGCAGTGCCCCTAAGTATTGTGTTTCTCTGGAACAAAACAGAAACACGTTGGGGGTGGGAATGCCAGCAATGCATGTAGCCCATGGAAAAATGGCAGCGTGGCTTGGATCTCTTCTCAAAGCCACATCTCTGCAGGAGAGCACTACTGGCCCCAAAAGCAACTTCAGAGCCCTGATGATCAGCAGAGGTGCCAGCAGAGAGCCAGGGGAGGAGCTGGGTCAGGGCAGGAGGAGATGAACAGGAGGCTCGTGCTTGCTAGTAGGCTGTATGCCCACTGCTGAGCATGGTCCAGCAGCATAGAGCCAGCCTAGACCAGAGTGAACACCATGAGATTTACCATCTCGGGGCTGAAATGTCCATGATGAAGTTACAGAGCCAGATTGCCAGTTGGTGCAAGCACATACAACTTTTCTGACGACAATGCAGTTATTGCTTATTTCCACCCACACAAACGCACGTGGCCCAAGAGGGATTTGTAGTGAATGAGAGCAAAATATAGTCCAGTGTAATCAGGGAATTACCATGCAACCCGCCCAATATCCCTGGGCACAGGCACCTGGGAAGCAGATGTTCCGCTGGGGTTAATGCCTTGCACAACACACAAAACCAGATGGATCTCGCAGCGATCCACATTTGTGGCAGACTCAGAACTGGAAGGCAAAAGCCAAAGGGCTCCAACAGACAGAGAAAAAGGCAGAAGTAGCTGGGAGATGTTAAACCAGGCTGGGCTATGAAGGGGTGGGAGCTCAAAGGGCACTGGAGACAGGTCAGGTCACAGAGCATCAATCCAGAAATATGTGACTCTCGCTCTAAAATTCATTCTGAGGTAAGAAGCAATCTGTGCTCGAGTTCAAGTCAGGGCACTCAAGGTCACATATAACCATTAGGTCTCCTAGAGCTGGAAAAATTGAGCTCGCAGAAACTTGCTGGTTGAGAACAGTACTGGGTGAATGACTTATAGTAACAAATATGTTTGATTAATTTTTTTTTTTCATGGCTTCAGATTATTTGCAATCTTGAGTTTGATTTGTATGAACATATTTGTTAGAGAAAATTGCTTTATGTAAATGTATTCCAGCTGGGGGACCTGTGACACCGAGAAGTGCTGTGGAGCCTCAAATGCCCTCAGCGGTACCTGGCAGAAGGCGAGGGGGGCTGGTTCACTCCTCCTCCAAACAAAGCATTTCACAGCCTTCCCAGACATGTTTAGGTGCAGGATGTCTCTTAGATAGTATTTGCAGAATAAGGATCAGCCTGTAAAAAAAAATTATAAAAAACCAACTCAGGATATGTATTGCACTCACACAAAAAACCCCAAAACCCAACTGCACACTAGCTAGCAGAAATCACAGAGTCAGGCATGACTGTGCAGGCAAAGCAGGGATAGCGCCAGAGAAATGTGTACATGATTAAAATGTAGGTTAAAAATGTTGTATCACTCCCCAGAGGCTGGCTATTGACAGGTAGTAATTTATGGATAGCAGCCATTGCAGTTGCTCCCTTAGCCTCAGCAGGTGAGGTGAACCTTGTGGCCTCATCTGACTAAGCCCAGCCCAAGGTGAGTTAGGGACACTCCCTCCTCTGTAGATTTCACAACTGATGAACCAAACTCAGATCCTCGTAGGAAACAGGCAGAGGTTTCTGTCTGAACTGTGTGGAATTTGGGGAAGAAAATGGTTTGCATGCAAAGAGGTGCTAAATGCTCTCTCTGCCTCTTTGCAGAAAACACGATCCTGTAGTTTGTGAGTGAGCTCAGGAGGAGCAGCTCAGTGCTGGCTGAATCCCGGGAGATGGATACGGATCAAATCTTAAGAGATCAAAGGGAGCACCCTTTGAGGAACTGTGAGAGGAAGGGGTTTCTCTTTTTCATTAGTGCCTGGCTGTCAAGCCTTTTTCTAGTCTAGCACCTGAGTCCCTGGTATATCTGGGGCTTTGCAAAGTGAACGCTATCCTCCACCCATCTGCTGTGAGCCACCACTAGCCCCATGGAGAGAAGGTACCTGAATGTTTCCACTTCTCCCTTATCTCTCTGTTCCTCTCAAACTGCTGCCAGCCTGTTTATCTCACAGTTTTGAAAAGAAAATTGCCAGCTTCACACCTGTCAGGTTTAACTGATTGCCTGTCGCTTGGAGGAAGGGATTCCATCCGTATGGCCCTGGCTGCACTGGCTCTGCTCGCCTGGGGAGATGTCTCCATCCCTCGAGGAGCAAAATGCTTCATTTCCCCTCTCCCAGCCTCATCTCATTGTCCTGCTGGAGCTCCCAGCCCTTTCAATTACTGCTTTACAATAATAATGAAGAGCAGCTTTCTGCTGGCACACAGTTTTGTCCACCTGAGGTGCTGATCCCATCATGAAACACTCATTCCCTGAGGTCCATCATTTCCCTGCTGTAAGAGTGCCCTTCCCCAGGGGCGCGATCCAGAGGAGTGAAATGACTTCAGCAAAGGTGTGCAGGGAACCAGGGAGAAGGCTCAAGGGTGGACTTAGGAGATGTAAATCCTTATCTTGCTCATCAGAGCACACTTCTGCCTATGGGATATATACAAACACATGTTCGCTCTCACCATCCCCAGCAGGTGCTTTTCCATGGGTCCCTTCCTCTGCAAACCCTGAATCTGCAGAATCTGGAGGAGACTTAGTGCTGGCTGTGCCCTCCCTAGTAGCTTAGCCAAGGAGGAGGTAGAACAAGGAGTAACAAGTACAAGGGGCACCCAGTCCAGCTGCTGCCAGCTGTGCGAGGTCCACAGCTGTTGATATGAATGCTGCAGCTGTCTGGGATTATGAATGGATACTGGAGGGTGTATGCCGAGTCTGAAAGGCTTGAGTCAACACTGCAGAGCAGTCCAGAAAGAATGGCGTGGGGGCTTTTGAACAGGAAGGAATCATAATTAAATAGAAATTAGTTACTTAAATGGTCACTTCCTGGGGTTTCGTTGATGTCCGATTAACTTAACTTTTAATTTGCATAAGCAATAAATGTTTAATTATGTTATTAATATATTTGAGTTGAGGAGCTTATGGGGTTTTATAATTGGCATTTAACTAGATAGTTCCAGCATATTAACCGATGTTTTATAGCTCCATGAGAGGTTTCCCAATTATAACTGACCTAAAAATTTGCTTGGAGGACCTGCCTTAAAAGTGTTACCTGAGCAACAGAACAGGGGGAGCTGGAGAAGAGGATGTGTGGAGCCTGACCCGTACAGAGGAGTGTGTGCAGGCAGGGCACACGGGGCTGCTGGATCAGCCGCAGAGGCTTGGAGACCTCTCCTCCCTAGGATGCTCTTTCCTTAAGACCCGCAACCTTCCCTGTGTCAGAGAAGGGGTCACCTCCCCTCTCTCAGCATTCAGCTGGCTGCTGAGCCAAACAGGCTGACACACAGCAGGGGATTAGGGTGGGGAGAAGGAGATTTAGAGATGGGGAAGGCTTGTCCATGGGTTACAGCATGGCCTTGTGACTGACCAGCTCTGGGGGCTGGTGGGAATCTGTGTTCAACTCCCAGCCTTCGCTTGTTCCCCTGTTCCTCTGCTGCAGGTTGGTACCAGTTTCTTTCTTGCTAGGAAGGTGTTAAGGAATATCCTTTAAGGTTCACTTTCAACAGACTTACTGAAAAGCTATACTCGGGCATCTTCTGCAGTCTTCCCTTTTGGGTCAACAGGAGACAAATACGGCCCAGGGCACATGGCCAAGCAGAGTGAGACATTCCCAGGAGTGCTGCTGAAGATGGTTGAGCAAATTAACTCTATTAACACAAATAATAAGAGTCTGAGCTGCAATCCCTGTACCTTCTATCTGTCAGAATTCATCTGGTGGCTACTTGTAATAGCATGACCTTAATGGACTCATCAAGGGAGCAAGGCTCTATCTCTGGCAAAACATGGATTTGGGACCATGCTGTGCTCTGGGCAGCTAGAGCAGGCTGCTAAGATCGAGGGACACACTCTGATGTAATGGGGCTCAGGATCTGGTCCCTTCATCCCTCCAGGAGATGCAATTTCAAGTGTCATCACCTCCTTGAAACTCTACAGCAGAAGAAATAAATTACCAAAGGGATTTGATTGTTCATTACTCTGCTGAGCTGCATGGAAATGAAGCAGAACTAAAATTAAGGGCTGGGAGGCAGAGGAAACGTCAGATAACATCTCCGATCTTCTCCAGGGCCCATCTTCTCCCCCGAAACAGGTGGGGGCACTCTCCATACTGCTGCCCTGGGCTGTGGTGCCCCTGGTTCTGGGAAGGCAAGGGGGTCTGTGGACTTGGCTGAGCAGGGCAGGGTGAGGCTTGTGCTGGATTTCGATAGATGGGTTAGAGAGAACAAGGTCAGGTCTGGCCCTTCTTTGCTAGAGCCACTGAGCGGTACAGAGAGACAGGGACACCCCAGAACCTGGAGTGTCTGCAACCTTTTCTCGGCCGAGTGGGAAGCACAGGGATGTAGCTGTGTGTGCGCATACAGAGGGGCTCCTGGACACTGCTGCACAGAGCTGCTTGCTGTTGCACCCCCTGAGCAAATGGCTCTTTCTGTTGCACAGTAAGGACTTTGCTAAGCTCTGTCCCTTCTCACAGAGAAAAGGCTTCCTTCCTAAGCTCTCAAACCCTGTTTCCAGGTGCTGTTTAACAACTGCTACACTTTTGTTCCAGGAGTGGAAGAAAAACCAGCCCAGTAAGAGGTGTCTGCAGGGGAGCTCCTGCTACAACAGCTACTCTGCAGAACTCAGTCCTCATCTCTGCTGGATCCCATGGGGTTAACGCACTGCGCCTATTGCTGTTATCCAAACCCAATCCTTGCTAGCCCACGAGAAAGCACTGCAATGGGAGGTCACCAGGGGTTAAAGCCGCATTCCAGACATGCTTTTGCAGCCAGCAGCTACTTAACCAGCAGCTACTTAACCAAGGATGACTCTGCTGCTTCCCATGCAGGAGAGGAAAGGGAGAAAGCTGGTCATTACTGGAAAGAACCGAGATGCCTCCACCCTTGGTGAATGGCAAAGCGATTGCTTTTGCTGGAATGTGTGCAAAATCTCCACTAATATCAAGCACATCCATGTGTCCACTTGCAGTTGGGCATGCTCTTCAAAGCAGGCACCCCAGGGAGGGCTGGGTCTGCCCACCACTCTGCCAAGCTCTCCCAAAACCTCATCAGAGACAGGAGAGTGGTTTGTAAAGACTTTAAGTGCCAGTTGGGCTAGTAAAAATTACAGAGGAAAGCAAAGTGGGCAGGAATCTTAAAAGGATGTTGTGATTAGTACCTAGACATTGGGATACCCATGCTCTGAACGCACTCAGGACCCAGGGTCTACCCAGTTGTCTGGTCTTCAGCAAAGAGGAATTAGAGAGGGGATATATGAGGTCACTCACAGGGGGCTTGGCAGTCATGAGGGATTCTCACTTGTGGGAGGGAGAGGAAGGACAACCAGAGAGCAGTCAGGAGCATTTGTTTGTTTAATCACCCGTGGCGACCCTGGCTTTTGGCCCCACTCAAAATATACGATATAGCCAAGACCCTCCCAGCACCCATTTGCTCAGAGCAGATGCAGGGAGGTGCAGAACAAGCGCAGCAGCCCCGCATGGGGGGTGAGCCCCCCGCCTGGCTGGGACCCTGCGCACCCAGCCTGGGCAGTGGGGGATTTCCAGGGGAGCGAGGCTGAAGCCCTGCGCAGCGGCAGTGTCAGGCTTGCAGCCGTGGCTTGGCACTCACATACGTGGCGGCTAATTGTGTAAATGAGAGTTACATCAACAAACTCCCTGCAGAGAAAGGCTGTGACAGCTTTTAAAATTCCTTCTGACTTATATCAGGGCATAGAGGCAGAAGAGCAGCTCTGCCTTGATTCTGGTGTTTAACCTTTGTTTGTCTGGCTGTATCTCCAGCTCCTAGGGTGACACAAAACCAGAAGCACCTTCTCTGGCTAGCAAGAGAGGTCCTGAGCTCTTCCTGGAGCTGGAGGAGTCTCTGGGAGGCAGGGATGGGGAGGGCTGCTGGATCCGCTCTGCTCTTGCTATGCTTTTGTCACTAAGTGAAGCCCAGACACTCCTCCTGCTCAGGAAACCCTGCCAGCCACCTTCACTAACCAACCTGCTCCTCTTCCCCATGCTGAGGTCTAACTCCCTCACTTTCTCCTGCCATATGTCACCAGAGGAACAGCACTTAGTAACAGAGCTGGGTTTGGATACTGCAGGGGTTAAGCGGTACTGCAAACCACAGACTGACCACAGAACATTGATTGGTGCTTGCACAGGAACATTCTCCTCACTGTGAAGTCGTTTCACTAATGTTTCTTGCAGCCTGGTCACCTCCACCTGCAGTTAGGTGAAGATCTGAGCTGGAGAAAGGTCTGAGTGGGATGTAGGTGGCAGGAGACCAAGATATTGCGTTCCCCTTCTCCTCTCCACTTCAGAACAAAAGGAAGGGCTATGATGATTTTGGACCCAGCTCTGATGGATGAAGGAAATGCTGCTGCTGAGGGGGTAGGATGGCACTCCAACCTCACACACTAATGGTCCAGTGCTGCTGGATTGCCAACTAGCCAATCCTGCTCTTGTTTTTAAAGCCAAAGCGGAGATGTGTTTGTTCTGCCAAGTTTTTCAACTTAGTTTAATTCAGCTCTGTGAACTTGCTGTGTCTCAAGCTGCCTGGAATGTGTCAGGTGGGGTGTATTATAAATATGCATCATCTGATCTCACAGTCTTGCTCATTTTTGCGAGTGCTAACTCCTTCCACTGGCTCGGGGTGACAATCCAGGTCACAGACAAGGCTTACTTTGAGCTGGCTCTGTACCAGGACAGGCTGCTCTAGACACGCAGGCTGTATAAACCTATGAACTGGGCACCAAGGTAACATTAACTCTAGCAAGGCTGGCAGCTAGAAGAGCTTCAAAGCTACCAGCATAAAGAAAGGAGAAGAATCACAGTTCCTTCCCATTGATTTGCAATGTGTCTGTGAGCAAGGCAGCACATTGCTGAGTGTCTTGGCTAGCCAGCCATGGAATAGATGGGGATTTGGTTTGTGTGGGGAGGTGATAAACGGAAAGGGAACCCTGCTGTGCAATTGGTTACAGATGCAGGCAGATCTTTGAGCAAATGGCTTGTCAGAGGTGTTGTATGCTGTTATACTGGTTTTCTGCAAAACACTGGGGGATCAGCTTGAAGTTAGGAGGAGACAAAGACAGGAGAAGAGTGTGCCGCTCTATTTGAGAAAACTAGCTTCACTCAGAGCTGCAGTAAACCAGGCCCTGGGACTGACTCAGCTTACAGCTTTACCTGGGGCATGCAGGTTACTGCATCAGCAATTAGATGGGGCTCAGGCTCTCCCTGGGACAGCTGAATATATGGCAGACATTCAGGACAGAAAGAAGATGGTACCAGTGTGAGACCCAGCCCTCTCATCCAAATGAAGCCTTACCAGTACTTCTGTCCCACCCCATAGCCATCTGCAATTTGTGCAGGACCCTGTTCCACAGATGTGCTTCCCCCCAGCCGCTCAGGCTGGATGTGCATATACTGCAGAAAATGCAGAATTACCTGGCTGATCCCAGCTTTACATAAAAAGTTGATCCCAGATAGGCACAGACCCTTGGTGGGGATGTAACATATCCTGCTCTCAAGTCTTGATCCCAAGAACAGACAGGCTGCTTCATGATTGCAAATGCCCCAGTCACACAAATAGCTTTAAGAGAAGAGACCTTACTTCTCCTCCACATCACCCCCCATACCAAGAGCAAGTGAGTCATTCCCTCTGCTCTGGCATACCCTTTTCCAGCAGCTTTCCAGTGTATCCGTCTTTGCCTCACTTCAAGTTCCCTTTGGGAACATCTCTCTTGCTCTCCTGCAAGCTGGTTCTCCAAAGCCTTCATTGTTCCTCTATTATTATTTACTATTGCGCTCTGCAGCTGCGCTATTTCACCCTGTGGGCACGGAGTGTGTGGACAGCTCCATCTGTTTGTCTCTGTGCTCTGAAATGCTACCATGGCTGTTTGCACAGACAAGGCAGTAAATCTGAGCTGTGGCTCTGTCCATACAGACAGAGTCATCAGCCCTGCAGCTCTTGGGACAGGGTTTTTTCATAGCTGGTGCTATGTGCACTCAGTTGTGCACTGAGATTGTGCCTGATGCATCCCTCCAGGATGGACATTCTTGTCTAGTGGATGTTCTTCGCTTGTCTGGGAGATGTGAACAACTGACAGCATTGGACTGCTGGATATGATTTAACTGAGCATTGGGACTGGTGAATTACAGTATCAGCACCTCACTAAATGTTTTAATTGATCCACGTGGTAGAAGACCTTCATCTCTTACCAGTTACTTTTAGAAGCCCAGAGATGCACACCATCAGGTGACTGGCAGGGATGCTTTACAGAAAGATAACCACTTTTCTTCCTTTCCTATGTCTGCTTCCATCTCCAGAAGAGCTGTGGGAGAACAAAAAGTAATGAACAAAACTGCTCTGAAAGAAACTGGGGGTGGGGTGTCCTTCTTTTCTCCTCAACTGTAGCACTATGAATTCATTCTTTTTTATGAGGAGTTCCCAGCAGCCCTTAGACATCCAGATAAGGCTGAGTTGTTTGTTCGTCCCCTTTGGGTTCTCTGGTACCTGCCTCACTGCCAACTGCTTCACATAAGTTTTTTGGAGAGTTTTAAATTATTCGAGCATGACACAGAGCAAGGGGTTTTGCATTCTTAATTGGTGAAGCCTTTTCCCACTCCAATCTGGAGGCCCCTAAGCTGCCCTGCCAATATATTCTGATCCTGATTCACAAGCCTCGCAAACATCTTCCCAGGGCTGCCCCAAAGCCCTGTCAATGTAACTGAATCCTCACCTGCCAGTTCATGTAATCTTCTCCCAAGGCTTTCCTGGTGCCCTCCCGTTTGACTTACAACACCCCTTCTTGCAGCCACCCTGCCCTCCAGAAAAGCCCTGTGGGTGCCTCTGACTTTACCTCTGAAGGAGGCAATGCACACGGAGGATGGAAGGAAAGAGGCTGGCTTGCAAGCGACCCCTTCGAACAGTACTAGCCACAGCTCTTCCCCAGGAAGGGCAGATTGAGGAAATAAACAGCTGGAGATGTAGACGAAAGAAGGTTTAAACCTCTATGCATTTCTCCTTGTGTTCCTCTGTTCTTTCCCTCCCCTCATCCGCTTACTGTCTTTACCCAGTGCCCTATATTTACTCCTCTCTCTTCTGCAAACTGATGGCTGCATTTTCCCCTCTAAATTTATTTTCCTGGCCCCTTTCCGCTACTACACAGCCCTGTTAAAGTTCCTGGATATTAATTATAGCTTTGTTTATTTATTTCCCTTTCCCTCTTTCTCCGCCCGCTCCCTTCCCACCCCCACATATACACACCTACTGATTTACAGCAGTAGCAGAAGGCTGATGTTCTCTGCTCAGTACCTGCCATCCAGAGAGCCATTAGGGGCCAATTCATCATGGAAATGCCCCAGCCAAAGTGACTGGAAGATTCTTTACAGTCGCTGTCCCTGCCACAATCTCGAATGCTGTCTGGGGGTTTGGATTGCAACATGTCAGCTCTCTGCCTAAGCATGGCTGTAAGTGAGCTGTCTCAAGGCAGAAATATTATTTACAAGATAATGTGGCTTATGGAGAAGGGAAGAGAAAGAAAAGTGACCGCCACTACTGAGGACGCTGAAGAGGGGAGCCTCACGTTCTGATGACTGCAGCATCCTGCCACTCGAAGACACACAGCTCTGAGCTCTTAATTAAGGAACAGGGAAAGGTGAGGTGTGGGATGCTGACTGATGGAGGCTCTGGGGTGTCCTTGTGAGGCAAGAGAAAAGCAGGTTTGCGTGGAAGTCTTCAGGAAAGGGATAGGGGACCAGTATCAAGACAATTCCCAGGGCAAATTCTTCATTGGTGGCAATGTCTCGGCATGGTGCTGGGAGTTCAAGGGTTTTGTACTGATACTGTAAACATGCCAGTTCTCTGCTGTGCAATTTGTTGGTATTGACCAGAGGGAGGATTTCCCTGGGAAATGTTTATACACCTCGCTTCACTCCTGGATGACAGCAGCAAACCTGAAAGGTGAAGAAGGCTGGCTGTGAGGCGAGGTCTGGGAATAGGCTGTTGGCAACGATTCAGCACAGTCAGTTCTGCAACTGCACCTGGTACGTGGGATTTCAGGGAGCCCAGCCTTCGAGCTAAGCAAGTGCTGAAACCACGGATGTGAGGTGGGAGGAAGTGGCAGATTTTCACCCTGAAAAGCCCTGTGTAAGTTGTCCTATGTGGTTTGGAAATGTGTGCATACATTTTATAACCATGCACACAGCTAAAGTGGGTATAATTTTGAGGTCTTGGAGATGGGTAGTTTAGTGGAGACACTGGCTACTACTCTGATACCCAAACCCATAACTGTTGCAGAATAAGATCCATACAGTACGTAGACCCTAAGAGCAGACAGTGTGTTAAGAAAAGTATAAAAATTAGGTGTGACAGACAAGTTCTATAAAGCACCTTGTTTCCTCATCCTTGTCTCTCTCCCCTCCCCTGAATTTCTTTTCCTTCTCCTCCTCCTCCTTCTTCCTCCATTCCAATTATCTCCTTCTTTCATCACTGCCAGAGCTGTAAGTACAAAGTACCAATTAGCTAGTTTTCAAGTTTAATTAGGTTGGAAGGTAGAGCAAATTAAATCCTTTTATCGTGTGTTTCAAAGTGCTTTCCCATCAGTCCCATGGGATAGGTTTCCTTTGAATGAGGTCCACGTTAGTCACCAAGGAGCTGGCCCAAGTCACAGAGCTCTCCAGCCATGAGGCAAACAGGAGATGAAATGTAAGACATGATGATGTATCTCCCCTTTGCCCCTAAATCCTACACTCAGGACATCTTTCTTGTAAGGTTTAGGGATGCACATACCTCTGCTCCACCTCAATAAACTGAGCATTGGTCCTTAGCTTTTCTAAAGGTCTACATCAATGCAAAGCTCTCCTTCATTTCAACAGTGCCAGGAATTCAGTGAAGATGCTGTGACAAAGCCCTGCAGAAGGCTTTCAAGAGAGTTCAATAATATTAAATAGAAGGTCCACGAGTCCCCCTGCACCACATGGAGTGGCTGCTTGGCAGTGCCTTTATTCCCCAAACACTTCTTTCTTTGAGGACTGAACAAAGACCCAAAAACAGATGCAGGAATAACCACCTGGTTTAAGGGGAAATTGCAGAATAGAGTAAGGAAGCAGTTAGCTCTTGGAGACACGGTGAGCTGCAATTGTAGCCACAGATGAGCTCTGACTACTACATTTCAGTATGATCTCTCTCCCCCCATGGAGCTGCCTGCACACGGCCACCCGAGACTGCTTCAGAGCACATTGGCATCTTTGCTCCCAGAGTCCCTGCTTCTCCTGGTCTTTGTGCCTTACTGGATGTGTTCTCTGATGCTCTAACCCTCTCTCCTGTGCTTCCCTGTGTGTTGCAGATAAGCCGCTACCTCAGAGTGCCCCAGGAGGCATTATTGGGATCGTGGGAGGAGTCATCGCAGCAGTTCTCATCATCTGCGTGGCTGTCACCGTAATTATTGTCTACAGGCGGCAACAAAAGAACCGCACTGAAACGGAAAGTGACCTGTAAGTAGCCCCATGCTCACAGAAGAACAGCACACCGATGGTACAGGTGCTATTGGATGGGGCAGCAGACAGAGAGCACTGCTGGCCCTTCTGCTACCTGCACACCAGAAAAGCCAGGTGGCAAACCATTTTTCCTGCCTTTCTTCCTCTCTGCCACCCTCTAGCTCACTCCTCTCTCATCCCTTCCTTGCAGCCCCCCCGTGCTTTCCATCCTACTCTCTCCTGGTTTTGAACTCTTATCAGAAGCCTTAAGTGGGAACTGAAGCACGATGATGTTCACCCAGATTTTCCTTGGACACAGTGCAGCTGCTCAGTGCCACTCTCATCCCCAGTGCTAGGAGAGGATTCTGTTCTTCCTTTTTCAGACAAATGGCTTTAGGTTCCTGAATCAGACTGAATCACAGTCTGTCATCAGAGAGGGGTCTCTGATAGCACCTCCCAAAGAGTCCAGAAAGGATTCACATCCACTCAGCATTCCACATTTGCATGTATGGTGCCAGCCAGAAGACATGAACTCTGGCAATAGAGGGTAGAGAGGGGATGCCCCAGGAACTCCTCCTTAACAGAGGAGTGCTTTGCTCTGCCCTACACTGTGCAGCACAGATCCCAGGCAGGGAATTCAGCAGAGTTCAGCCTATGCAGAGCCCTCTTCAGAAATGTTTACCCTGGCCTCTTCGTGAAGAGCTCTGTCTTGTCACTGCCTTTTCACAAGAGCATGCCCCACTTCCTTCCCACCTCATAAGGGAGGCACGGAAAGCCCAAAGGCTAGAAGTTGCTTTTATCTTCCACAACCCCCACCTCATTGTTGTTACATCTTGGCCACATTTTGTGCTCCATTTAATTCCATTTGAAAGAGGGCATTGGAGGATAGCGGGAAGAGAACCGGGGAAAGCAGGAGGAGAGACAGAAAGGCAGGCACACAAACCA
>NW_010133148.1:68511-109699 GCF_000699245.1 Pterocles gutturalis | reverse complement strand
AAAAAAGGGAAACACAAAAAAAAAAAAAAAAAAAAAAAAAAAAAAAAAGCAAGCACCACAAGGTGAAATTGCATCAACGGCATCGGCCCTATGATGCATTCGGACAATCCACTTCCCACAATAGCCCTCCACGCAGGCACAGGGAAGAGCCACTTTAGCTGAGAATAGAAACACAATGGTGCCCTAGTCTGCAGAGGTGCTGCCTCTATTGTGGAGTCCACTCCAAAGCCTCTGAAAGTAAATAGCATTTCTTTTCTTTAGAGCCATCAAGTCAATGTTTGGCAGAGCCTTGGGGACCCATTTTACCCTCCCCCTCACCCCTTCTCTCTGGTGCCCCGCTGGAATCCATTGGGTTGCCAAGGAAAGTCACCCATCTCTATCAGAAGATCTGGTGAAGTTTATACAGAGCCCGCTAATTAGTGGGTCAGAGTTTTAATAAGTTCTGTAAAAGGATTAGACACATCTGTGCATATGAACAGAATGTGCAGAGACAGTCTCTAGGCTGGGATTACGATGGCTGCCAATCCTTATGCGCTGGGGCAAAAGCCGATCCCCTGACTGGGGGTCAGGGGTAAGTGTCCTTGCATGGCATAGCGTGTTCATGAGGAAGATCCAAACTCCTACTGGGAAGCCTGTGGCAGGGGCTGCTGCTCCAGATAAACTCCTGAACTGGGGGTGACATTCCTTTGTTGATTTGCAGTAAACCACTGCCAGACATGTTCTGGTGTCCTACAGCCATAAAATGAGCCACCTCCCATGGGATGATTTGGAGCCATTCCAAAATAGTGCCAGCAGTATCCCAGCTGCACCCTTGGGATCTGCAATCCAACACGGAGATTTGCTTGGAATTAGGAATAGAATGCTAGAAGGGAGTTTATTTCTATTAACAATTCTAATTGGGGTGAGAAAGAGGGCATGTGGGGCTACTGAGAATAACCTATATATGTGCAGTTTGGTGACAAACACAATCAGATCGTCGGTGCATGCAGGATCTGGCTTGTAACGGCACACCAAAGCAAGAAGACCGCTTTCTTTTGCTGTCTAATCAACAACCACTTCTTTATCTGCAGAATTGACTTGCCTCCATCCCACAAACCTGCCCCTCCACCAAAGAGGAAACAGGAGATGAAAAGCCACCTGACTGCAGAAGACATCCAGGTATGCCTCCCCTGCCCAGCTGCAAGCTCCTTCCTCTGGCAAGAAAAACTGACTCCAAGCCGTGTCCACAGTGCCTAAATTTTGTAAAACTGGGTTTGCAAGAGCAAAGAAGTCCATGGCCTAAGTTTGAGGGGCAGCAAGTAAGGACTTGTCTGCCCAGAAATCCCCAAGACTGGCACTAATTGAAAGCTGTAATTTGGATCCTGCTTACTCCCTTTTGTGGGGACTGAATTCTAAATGAAATAGTGTTCAGATGGGCTCTTAGGTGTGAGGACTTTTGAGCACCCCCACCATTTTGAATGTCATGAGTGGTAGTGAGGGATGTGAGAGTGAAAGAAAGAGTACGGGAGGCAAATAACACGGGAGGAGCAAGGGAGAAGGTAAGATGCACTGCCCTTCATGGGGGTATCTTGTGGTGTCACCTGAAGCAGCTGTTGGCCTAAGCTGTGATAGAAGGATAGTACTTGCTCTCCTCATCCCTCTTCTCTCTCCTCTGTTACAGGTTGTTCACTTAGACAACATGAAACATGATGAAGAAATCCAGAAACTGCCTTTGCAGACTCCATACTATGACATGGCAGCCACCGAGCCCTCTCCCTACACTGACAAACCGGTAAGGAGATCAGGGTGCTAACAGTGCTGCCCGACCTCATCCTCACCCCCAGCCTCACTGCCTTGCATGCAGGATCTCTCACCCTAAAAAATGAAAGACCCCCACCACCTACAGGGGTGACAAAGAACCTTCCCAGGGCAGGAGCATCCTCTCCTGGAGGAGGGCAACCTCCACGCTCTGATCTCAGCCCAGCTCCCAGACACCACTGACCCAGATTCTGTACTTACCCCTTTTGCCCTTGGTTTCCATGGGTCCTAGAGGTATGCCTTTACAGGTCATTCCTCAGTAAAACACCCTGCTTATTCCAAATCTTCCTCAGAGGACTATCACAACCTGTGGTAGGCTCATCTTTACCTACATATGACAGCTAAGCCCACAAGCCAGCTATCCCACCCTGGTCACTCTTCACCTCCTGCAGCTGAGCCCCTGTCAGAGCTTGCAGCTGAATGAAGCAGCTCTTGAAGAGCAGCATGCACTGCAGCGAGAGCTTCACAAAGCAATTATCTGCAGGGCAGAGCATGCCAGTGTTTGACTCTCAATTGACAAGGAGTTCTTTAAACCCCCTTTTTTTGCAGGGATTTCTTCAGCCTCAGATAGGGAGATGGTAATGTGAGACAGCAGCAGCAAAGAGATTAAGGGTCATGGAGAGATGTCAGCAGCCATGTGGGAAAGGCTAGTTTTCAAGGTTTGAGGCTGAAAAAAGGAAACATTAGATTCAAAGGGCAAATGCATAGGAAAAAGAAAACAGGTAGGATTACAGTCCTCCCTTGACGAGAAAATAGAAAACCTTCATCCTCCCAGGACAATATCCTTTCCCTCCCTCACCCTGTGGCATGGGATTGCTCCCCCTCATCTCCATGGGATCCCCATGTAATTGCTGCAGGGCTCTCAAACGCTTCTTCCCCAAGGGGTGGTTCACAGCACTACACACCGAGCCTGGTGCTTCTAGATGTCAGCAATATGAACCCTTTTGTTTGAGAAAGCAGTGTAAATATCAGCCCATACTAGACTAATATTTTATGAACATAACTAATTATAACTCTCCCTCCAGTTCATCCTGGTATGACCCTTCAATGCATATTCCTGTGCAGATAATAGAAGGACAGGGCCCAGTGACCTTTAGCTAGCAGAAGTCTGCAGTGAGATAGATGCTGAGGGCATTGGAAATAAAAAGATGCCGTTCTGCGCTGAGCTGTGTTGATGTGATCCTATTTACTCCATCCTAGCTCAATGGGGCTGATGTCCCTAAAGAAAAACTTGCCTTTGGAGTGCTCCCTCAGTCCTGGGGCTTGTCTCCAGCTCTTTCTAATCCTTGCTGAGTGGTAGCTGAGTTTTAAATGAAACACACAATGCTAGAGCCAGACAGGCTGCTCTGTGGAGAGCAACTGAGAGCTGAATTTCAGGCAGGCAGGAGGAGCTCATTTCGGGAAATAACGAGCAGCCAGTTAATTAAGTGGCAGAGTTAGTGATGTGAGATGGGACCTGATGGGTAGCTGCTCTGTAACCATGGGAACCAAGTTTGCTGCTCTCAATCCTGGTCTGAGAAGATGCATTTCTGTGTCCCACGCTTGGCACTTGCTGCTCCTTACCTGTGGTTTTAGCCAAAAGGTGATGGACTGTGGAGCTCTTATTTCATTTAGCCCCTGAAGAAACTCTCTCTGCCGTAGGGATGCAATGTCCGAGTGAGTCAACCACGGCAGCCACAGCTGTGCTTGCTCTTGGCACAAGTCGAGCACAGCTGGGAATTGAACCTGTCCTCTGGTCAGCTTGGCTGGCAGTCCCTGAGAACGGTGTCAGGCTGTCCCATGCACCATGCTTTGGCTTTTTGGGAAAAGGGAATGGATTCTGCAGGAAAATGGGATGGGTGCATTCAGCTTTAAATGCATTGTGCAAAACCTCATCATTTGGGATAAACTAGATTCACCATAAGGCAGCATGAAAGCCACTGCCTGGGGTTGACAATTTCACAGCATTGAAATGGGAATCAGAAAGGATTAGAGATGGCAAAAAGCGAGGGAAGGGGAAATGGGAGAGGTGCCAGGAGAGAATGGAAGAGGCAGGTGGAGGAGGAATCCACAAAGAAGGTGTGCAGGTATGTGCGTGCGGATGCGTGCTGGCAGGGGGGCCGGTGAAGGGGAGAGGCTGGGGCACGTCTGCAGGAACAGGATACCTGCAGAAGGGAGCAGGGGGGGACCCGTGTCAGAGGCTACAAGTGAATATGTATGTTTAGGTGTTGTGAACTGTGGGAACAGTAACATGAAGGTGATAGCACAGAAATATGCAAGGAGAGTGTAGCGGACTATTAAGGGTACAGAAGTGGGCAGGAGGGTGATGGGGTTGCCTGCAGCATTTTTCTCTTGTGGCGCAAAAACATTGGTTTACATGAGGATACCTAAGTAGGAGTGAATGGGATGGAAAGGTGAGTGTGTTTCAGGTAACACCTACAAAGACTATGCATATCAGATTGCTGGTACCCATGTGTGTTTGTGCAAAGTAACGTGTGTAGGTAAAAGCAGAGGTGTGCTCTGTGTGCACGTGGCAGTGCCTATGGGTCGTGTAGATGTTGTGTGTTTGTGTGAGAGGGAGTACGAGCAAGAGAAGTGGAGGTATGAGTGCATGTAGGAGCAGAAGTATGATTAGTGCATGTGTCAGCAATACCCATTTGCACAGGTAGAAGGGAAAGTTTCATTGCTGCAGATGGCAAAATAATTCCTTTCAGTTTACAAGGCAATTACCAGGGTGCCGATGCTATGATTTACACAGAGTGCTTCCATGTGGCAATGCTAGACCTTGTATACAAGTCACATTATTGATATTGTAATAAATTTTGCTCCAAACAAGCAGCAGGGAGCAGAAGCAAGCCCAAGAGTGGCAGAGGGAACTCCATGGAGAAAACACCTCCAGTGGGAAAGTAGCACCATTTTGGAGAGGAGTGAGGAGAAGCAGACAGGAGAGGAAGGAGGAGGTAAAGACTTACTCTGCCTTTCTCTGGGAGGAGGTGCTGAGATACAAAGTTCAGGGAGAAAGAGTTCTGCAGGGCAGAGGTTTAGGTTTGAGGCTGCAACTGGCATTACTAATTTTATTTAATGTCCATAGAAACTCAGTCTGGATACAGACACGAAGCAGAGGCCATAGGTTACACAACTTTCCACTGCTGTCTGGTCACCTCCCCAGGGGCAGGACAGAGAGCAGCCTCAAGCCTCCTGGTCCTCCAGCATCCAGCTTCGCTCAGCACCACAGGGGACCTGGACACTGGAAATGCCACTGCAGCCGTGTTCCACTTTCCCCTCATCCCTGTGGCTGGGAGACACCAGCAGGCAGCCAAACCCTGCCACAGAACAGCACAGCAGCCAGAGATAATCACTCACTGACCAACCCCTTCCAGCAGCAGGCACTGAAACAGCTCATTACAGGGCTATAAACTTCAGAAAATGGCTCTGCCACAGCTGGTATGTGGCTGAGGACACTTCCAAATAAAGAGAAGAGACACATTTTCAAATTAAACACCTTTTGCTTAATTGCCATGTGACGCAGCCATTTTGGAAAGGGGATAGAGAAACTGGAAAGATATTTCACGTGGAAGAGACAACTCTCTCCTCTCAGAGAGGCTTAGCAGATGCTTGGCTAACGCTGGCACAGAAACCAAACCCAAAAGTGAGTATTAAAGAAACTCCACAGGGCAAGTAGCCAGGGTACCCCCTCACACCTTGGCTACTGACACCAGAGCTCCTCCTGGTGCCTCATTTTCCCCACTGAGCAACGAGGCTTCGACGCCATCCTGCATTCCATGGTTCTCTGACCATTATTATTTGCAAAGCATGAAAGATGTCTGGGTAGGAATGATCAGACAAATTGGATAATATTGCATTCATGCAGTTCGTGCGGATAAGCCTGCTTAGAAAGGGAATACCCATAAATATTTTCATGCCAAAGAAGGACACTTTGAGCATCTATTAGACATTATTACAATGACAAAGTCATGCTGCATAGTTAATCTGCAGTAGCAGACTGTGCAGTCAAGCCTCGTGTTAAAATGTAGAATGTAAGAACACTACAGCCCCCATGCTAGAGCAAAACAACACTATTGGCTAAGCAGTATCATTTCCCTATGGTAATGCGTCTGCTGCAAACCTGCCCTTGGAGCTATGGTTTGAAGCCAGTCCCTCCAAGTATCTCCTTCCTGACAAACACAATTCAAGTCTTCCCCACTCATGCACCAAACCTGCATTTGCCTCCAGTGTGCTGCGACGAACCCCAAATTCCTGAGTCAAAACTGACAGATCAGGTATCGAGTAAGGTCTGAATTCCCTGAACCACCCTCGACTAAGGAAAAGGCTGAGCCCAGAGGGGTTGATGCAAAGATGAGAGCAGCGAGATGCTGCTGGGAGCAGCCCCAGCAAAAGGAGTAGATGGGGCAGTTGCTGGGAGCGCTGCCAGCCTGGGCTGAGTCACTCAGCTCAGCGGGGGATTTGGGGAGTGATGCCATCGGGACCTTTGCTTTGATTTGGGATTTTACCTGACTAATTGTTCATTATCTCCCTACCTCCCTCTTTTTAACTGTTTTTTCTTCCTTCCCCCCCTCACCCTTCTCTTCTTTCTCCCTCCACACACGCCCTCTCCTGCCTCATTCACTCGCTCCCCACCTTCCGCACGGTTCCTGTGTTCTCACTCCCCCGCCTCCCCACTTCAACCCCAATTCCTCCCTCCTGTGTCTCCACTGCCTTGCCACTCTCTTCTCTCCAGAACGCTGGCAACAAGGACTGTGATGTCCACTATGCAGAGCTGGACACTTCCGCTCTGGCCTCGTCACCCAGTCCTCGGACCTCCATCCATGCTGGCGGAGACCTAGTCGAGTATGCAACCATCCAGCCCAACTTACGCTAGCGCATGCCACTCTAGGCCCTTTCCCCTCAGATTCTGGCCTCAAGGTACACGATCGCACTCTGCCTTCCTCACTGCACCCCTCCGAAGTCAGTGTTCCCCCCCCTACATCTCCTCCCCTTCCCATAGGAGTGGCCCCACGCATCCAGTCTGTCCTCCTCCTCCCCCCTCCTCGCCTCCTGCACGCCGCCCACCACGCCTGCTCTCTGCTACCCTCATTTCTGGGGATGCTGACAGGAATTCCCTCGGCTTGCCTGCCGTGCATGCTGCTTGCAGTGTTCTCCTTTGCTTTCTACAGTGAGGCGAGGCATGTGGGAGGGGGAAAGGGTTAACGGCTTTGGTTTGGAACAGGGGTCTGCCCCCTCTGCAGTCAGTGTGGCTGGAGAATCAGGGAGAAATGAGGTGGGTTTGAAGGGTACAGCTCTTGGTGGGGGGTTTGGTTTGGGGAACTTTTGTAAGGCTCAGCAGCAAAAGCTGAAGACAAAAACCTTGTGGAGATGTTAAGGGGGCCTTTCTAAGCTAGTCAGTACAAGAAGGGGAGGGAAAGAAAAGGGGACAGACTGAAAGAAAAAAAAAAAAGAAGAAAAAAAAAGTCATTTGTGTGCATGGAAGCAACTATAGCTAAGATGGAGCATATGTGCATGTGTGAAAGAACAAGGTGGAAGATTATGTGAGAGAATATGGGAACACGTAAAGGTTCCTGCATCTGAAAGAATCAGTGAATAAGACAGTCAGAGAGGGAACCACATATACGAAAATAAAAGAGCTTGCATTGCGTGACGTTGGTGCAGACAGCATGTTTGGATGTTTGAGAGAAAGGAAGATTATTTTCTTTGGTGCACTCTTCAAAATTACAGACCAGACCTGACTGTTTCCCTCTTCTCATGTTTTGCTGATCTAAGTGTCACTGAGCTCCTTCAAGTCCCATGGCAGGGACTGATTAGGACTCAGCTTACATTTAAACCTCCAAGTAGTTGTTCTGAACCATCCCTAGCCACCAGCAACCCTTTGAAATGGAATGGTGTTTGCAGTGGAAAGAGGCATCTTCAGCTCTTCTCACATTCTGTTACCCTATAATCATACCCTTTTCTCAGGTTTTAAAGACTCTAGGTCCTTATCTGACAGGGAAGCAACTCTTTTCCCACTCCATGGGAGATTTGCTGGGTGATGCCAAGAGTTGTTGGCCAAGGAAATGCCACTGGCAGCCTGCTCCTTGGCTATGACTCTCCCTCGCTCCTGCATCTTCTCCAGGTTGTCGTGATTGCAACTTCTGCCTTGCTCCTTCTGCTTTATTTTGCTGCCTTTTAAATGAGAGGAAGGGGCTGTGGGTTTAACAGAGCTGCAGCCCCACAGCAGTACTCAATGAAGAGGTGCAGAGAAGGCTGGGGGAATAAGGAAGAAAGCAAAGGGAGAGATGAGGTTCTTTGCAGCTCACTGAATCCCTCCCAGGTCACCCAGGGTAGATCAGAGGAGGCATGCAGAGAAGTAGTAGCCTGGGGATGGAGAGGGGTGGTTTGGAGAAGATAATAGAGGGCAGGGGAATTGGGTCCTTGAGAAGGAGGGGAATAGCTCCATGCAGGAGGAGAATGTCATTTTCAAAAGGTCCCACTGGACAGCCCTGTTGATGTAGTGCATCCTTGCAGACTAGGAACATCTATGCTAACAGGTGGGTAAAGGTGGAGTAGAAACACCTGGGTGGAAAGTGTGCAATGGGTTAGTTCCCTTTGCCTTTATCCCTGTGGTCCCTGGTTTTCCCGTGTTGGAAGCAGCCCTGTAGTTCCCTTGCTGTAGCAAAAGCCTTCCTAGGTAAGTGTCTGCAGCAGGCCTGGCCTGGACCAGAACAGTAACCTCTCTCTCTTGTGGTGTCTCACCCACCCCTGCTCCCAGAATGAGGATCAAGGTCTTCGTAGACGTAACGAGCGAGAGTGGACAGTAAGTTTTGGATTGGTTTGTTTTTTTATTTTCTCCATTTGGTGGTGGGGTCTGTTTGTCACTGGAGAGAGGTGCTGATCCGCTCCCAGGCACCTGCCAGCCTCTTGCACACAGCGAGAGGATGAAAACACACCAGCCCAGAGGAGGATGTGGCTGAAAGCAGACACCCTCCCTTATGCCTTCACCTCCAATTCCCACCAGTTCCTCGGGTGCGCTGGAGGACCACTCCCACTGTTACAAACAAGGCAAGTGCTCCCTAATCCATCTTGGGAGGTCTCGCCTTGTTCTCCCTGGGGTGCAGGATTTTATTGTCACAGGGACAGTAATCCTCCAAATCCAAATTTGGAAATCCTCCCAGTTTCTCTGAAGTAAAAATAAAGCCAGTCATATGGTGCTTTGAAGGTGTAATCTCACCGCCACAAAGTCTCCCTGGTAAGACACACCACAGATCACGATGATTTTTTTTTTTTTAAATACTTTTTTTGATTATTTCCTTCCTCCTCACCTCCCCACACTTCTGCTCTCAGTTTTGTTTGGGAATTTCTTGTCCCTGCTGCAGCAAGAATAGATCAAAACTGTAAGACTTGCACTAAGATCCCAGCAAATTAATGACCAGGGTTTGGATTCCCAGCTCTGCTTCCTGAATGTCCCTGTAAAACTGTTAAACCTGCACCAGTTACAGATTTGGTGCAGGCTGAGCTGGGGATATTGGAGGACCATCAAATGTAGCAGCCTTGCCTCAGTTCCCACCTTTTCTTCCTATCAACACCAAGGTTGTCTGAATTCTGCCCCATTTTTAAATTTAGAGTCTTCAGATTTTCCAAAGAAAAACATAATAGGGTAATTCTCTGGACCCTGAGAAGGAGTTTTTCCACTTTTAGACCAGTAAGAACTCATTATTTAGGGATGATTAGAAGTACAGAGTACGGTCAGATTGGAGGGAAAGCTGTCTGCAGCACACCTGGTTTTACCAAAGAGATGATCTGCAAGTAGAAGGAAAGCTGGAGACAGGCATATAGGGGATGGGAAAGGGTTGAGAGTAAGTCATGGCAGAAATGAAAGCTCTCTAATTCTATATATTTAAAAAAAAAAACAAAAAAACTGTTTAAATGTAATCTGCCAGGCTGTCTGAAACAGATTGATTGCTGACATCCCCTTTAATCAAGCTCTTGAAAATAAAACTGAGAGGGGAGGATGTAACCCAGATAATGAAGAATTGTATGGAGTCATGCTGGAAACAAAGGCAAGTGGGAGAAGTCAGGTGGGGGAAGGTGGCAGAATTGTGTGCCAGTTCAATTTAATTAGTTCATTATCCCTAATTTAATTTCAAACTTTGCTAAAGATAAATTAGATTTGGGAAAAGTCACAGTGGGACTGGGGAAGGAAGTCAAAGGGCACCGGCTGCTAAATATGTTAAAAAACATCAGGTTGATTTTGTTCTCTTCCCTTTTGCTACTTAGAAATGAGATCAGGGAAACAAGCAGGAGCAATGTGGCTTCTGCCTTCACATGCTGAAGAAAGGTGAAAGGAGACAGGGAAGTCTCTTCCTTTGAGCCCCATGCTGGCATTCCCCAGCTGCCCCGCTCTGACCCCACTCCCACCTGTGAAGAGTGAGCACAAACCACTGGCCAAAAGGAAAAGAAGAGCTTGTCTGTACTCATCTGGCCAAATATAAGTGCTGACAAAATCACACTTATTTTCTCCAGCCCTGCTTCATGGTTGTTTCATGCCCACACTAACTGATAAACAGAAAGAAACAGGCTTTGCCAACCCAGTATATTGTCAGTAGGCAGCCCATAACATACTATCTCATAACCCCTTCTCTTCTTTTAGGGGTGGATGCTAACAACCAGCTCAATTTACACAAGATGCCTACTTATGTTAACCAAGAATCTCTTTCCTATTAGACTTTTCAAGTGCACACATTAGTATGAAGTCCTGTGCTTCTCTGTTGCATGCTCAAAACACACATAACCCCACCCTCCCATTTAATTGATAAGAGATCGCCAGCCTTGCTGAGAGACCCTCTTGCCTGCTATGTCTTACTAAATTTCAGTCACTGAAACAACTTCCCTTTCAGGTTAGCTTTATCCAGAAAATTGAGCTATCACTTAATGATTTACCTCTATGAAACAGGAGGAGAGCAAAGCTAATACTTTTTTTTTTCCCCTTGCAAGCCTGGAAAGGAGTTCTGCTGTGTTTGAGATTTCCTGAGAAGAGATTATACAGGAAAAGAACCTTTACACATTCTGTGCTGACTAACACTCTCCCTAGGTGTTAGCCCTTCTTTATCCCTTTTTACCAGCTGGTGCAATCAGAAGAATAGCAATCAGGTGTTCTTTGTTCCCTGCTTCCCTTATGGTATGGATCCCCGTTTATGCTATAGAATTTGGATGGAGATAACTGTCTCCAGCCTTGAAGTATGTGTTGCCACAGCTTGCCCAGTTTTCCAGCCACAGGGTTGCGTGTGGTACGGTGTAAATCAGAGCCTTGAATTCTGTAGAGACCTAAACTTTCTGTGTAAATATAGCTCCCACCTGGGAATGGGAGCTCCCAGCTGGCTGCCTGAGGCAGCTAGGAAGAGATTGCAGGGGTTAAGGGAGAGATGGTGAAGTTTCCTCATGTCCCCTGGCTTGGGTTCCCCCAGCTAAACAGCTATAATGCTGCACAGCACCTCTCCAGCTTTTCACTTTGCAATTAAAAGCCAGAAGTAGACAAAAACCTCATGAGGTATGGTCCAGGTCAAGATCATTGACTTTAGAGGCTTAAGCAGTGGGATGTACAGTTTTGTCAAGGAAAGGGAAACGAAAATCAGATTGACCTTAGTATTGCTGCATTTCCTGGTGTTCAGACAAACTTTCCATCCTCTAGTGGCCCTTCGCCGCTCTTGGCGAGGTTGTTCCTGAAATTGCCTTAAGACTCCGCAGCCAACTTGCTTGTTGCCTCTTCTAGCAGTCTGAACCATCAATAAATTATTGTCGACACATTGTTTTCTATATGATTTTTTTAAACATCCTGGTGAAATATTTATCCGGGAACTGGCAGCAGACAAGCAGAGTAGATTGTTCTGTTCCTTCAGGCATTTTCTCCTGAGGGTCAAGTTCTCGTCCTTTCCACTAAACAGACTGTTTCTGGTTTTTTGAAAGAGAACAAGGAAGGACTCAAGGGCAAGTTACTTGCTTCAACCAGCCCCAGTTCAAACCGTAGGTATAAGAGGTGATTGCCAGTGCATTTGCTCTCTCCTAGAGAAGAGATTAGCCCTTGATGAGAGCCTGTGAATGTGGGTTGATTTTACAGACCACAAGCAATGTCCCTCCTGCCTGGGTCATCTTGCAGGGCTTCAAACCGGAGGAAAGGGTCTGTGAGGAGGAAGGAATCCTTCCCATCTGCTGCCGCCCTCTGGGGAGCTGAGTGCTGGGCTCTCCTCTGAGCTGGCCCAGGCGTCCCCGCAGGCACCCCCGCAGGGGCAGAGGGGCTCTGTCTTCCTCTCGCTGCTGTTTGCATGGAGCTTGCTGGGAGAAAAGGGGTCTCTGCGATTTTTGCGCTCTTAGCACACGAACTTCTATCTACTAGGTAAACATTAGACACAATAAACTATTTTGCCTCCAAAGTCCCTGGTCAGACACATGCCCTTTAAATAAAAGAACATGAGGCTGGATTAGATTAATGATGCATACCAGCACTGCTTTTGCAAAACTCAGGTGTGGAAGAGTTAGGAAGACTGAAAATAAACTGTTCTTGGCCAATTCCTTATTTTATCCAGAGAGGAAAAGCATTTACAGACAAGGGGCAAAGCGTGCAAAATCTATACATATTCATTCATCATCAATATGGATATTTTGGGAAGTGAGACAAAAAATCTGAAACGTGAGGATTTATCACCTGGGTTTCTATTTTTCTGAAGCAGTAAGAACTATTTAATTTTCCATCCTACTTGTTATATGTGTGTCTCAGCAGGGAACTGAAGGGTTGTATGTTTTATGGCCAATGATCCCAGAGTTTTCACCCATTGACTTTTGTCTCTACTTACAGAACTTTGGAAAGTGTCACTCAGAGATATCGAATGCGAGTGATTACCTGACCCGCTGTTACTCACATGAAGATCGATATCTGGAGAAGATCCCTCATGTTTATACCCCCTTGTCAGATCTCCCACAGGATCTCTATCCTCATCATTCTGACATCTCCTTCTGCTGCCCACCTCCCGGTTCCCGGGCTCCTTACATCTGTCCTAAGGAACAGTACGTTTAAAGAGTCAACACAGCAAAATGAAGAAGCTAATGTTTTTCACTTCTCCTGACCCTGTTGCTCAACAACCAAGGCCTTTTAGATGCCCCCCCTTTGACATTGCTTATTTTATTTATTGATTTTCAAATTTTGGTGCAATTGTAATTGACATGATTAGGTTAACTATCTGCCTGGCTTGCTAACGCTCAAGGGAACACTCTGCCTTTGCCCACGTCTCCTTCAGTACTTGCATCTTTCTTTTCTCCTCCTGGCCCTCCTGTATCAAGTTGGCTCTGTGTGTGCATGTGTGTGTGGGTGACAGCTGCCCTGTGTTGGATGGGATGTGCCCAACCTAATTAAATGTCCCTAGGTCCCCTTCTGTCAATCTCTGCACCAGACTAGCGGGGTGTGGATTCTTCACAGCCCTTGTTCCAGCTTGTGTGAAGTTTTATAGCACAACCTGTGCTCAAATCTGAGGCTGGCGTGGTTTGGGTTTTTTTTCTCCTTTAAAGAAATTTGTTTCCCCCTTGGCAGTGGGGATAGGAAATCCCTGTTGTGAAGAGCTAAACAGCCAAGATTGCTGAACCAAATTATAAAATGCTTATAATGAAAGATGCTCAAAACCAACCCAAGAATAGAGAAAAGAGCTGGTTTTAGGGGTTTTGTCTGTGTCCTTTTTCCCTCCTGCTCCCACTCCCAATCTCATGGATTGACTCTTTTAAATCCAGATGACATGGGGACCTATTTTGAAGCCAACATATTTGGAGAAAGCACCCTCTAAATAACTGTCTTATAACCTGAAACCCAAAGGGGAAAAAAATTAGAAAGGAAAACATTCTCTCTAATCGTCCTTTTCAAACCCTAACATGACCCCCCACTAGGTTTTCCCTCTTTCTTCCTTACATCTGTTGATTGGAATTTTAAAATGAACTCAGGCAGAATATAAGGAATAAATCATGATTTCAGGTAATCTTCTTGCTCTTAATGAAGGATAAAATCCAATAGAGGAATCTGGCCTTTTAACTTTTTAAAAAGCATCTTAGTTTTGGGAGTACACATTTTTTTATATTGGAATGTGTGTGGGTGTCTAAATCCAAATGTGTACATTTCTGTGACCACAAAGTGTTTTAGAGAAGGGAATTTATCTCCACATGACATTTGTGTTCACTTGTATTAGAAGAAAAATAAATATAGATATACACTTAAATGTATATAAAAACAAAGAAGAGGAAGAGGAGAAAAAGGAATGAGCATACAGTATAAGAGCTTGGTTTCAAGGATAACTTTCATCTGTTTCACCCAGGTATGGCATGATGACGGCTGGGACAGTTCTGAGCAAGGGGGTATGCCTTCCTGGCGAATGGGCATTTACTTTCCTTTGTCTCAGGCTGGGTATCTGGCATCCTGCAGACATTGCACGCTTAACATCACTCTGGAAATCAAGAGGATGTTTGAGCAAAATGCACATGAGAGGAAGAGATGGGGACCACACTATTATCCTGCTGCCCAGACACCAAACAACATTTCAGTGCTACTTGTACAAATAAGAAGTGAAATTACCATCAAGATTAAAGCCTCCCCATAAGAGGAGGTATGAATACCGTGTTGGATGCTACCATGGACTGAGGCACCATTTCATTTTTGTATATCTGGGTTGTTCTAGGCACTTTCTGTGTTCCCATCACCTCGAGCAGCCCCCAGACTCAACCTGCTTGTTCCTCTTCTTCCATGGAGAAGCACATCTGGGCTCACACTACCTCATGGATTCCCTGCAGGCTAATAAATAGATCTGTATATAACAGAGAAGCTTATACTTCAGTTAGTTAGGCAATATAGCATGGTGTGAGGATGACGTATGGGGGCCCTTGTACGGCATACAGCACACCCCTGGGGAACCGACTCTTCCCACCCCTCCTCCCTTGCTTCCCCAATGCACGTTGCCACTTTGTACAGACAGCACGGTGGCTGGTCACAAGGACAAGATTTTGTCTCTGGTGGGCAACCCCTGCACAGTTTGGGGATGTGGTTTCCTGCTGGGAGGTGGTTTCCCACTAGACTGACAGGTGGTTGTACCAGGTAGGTGACCAGCTCTGCTTGGCTGGGTGAGGTGTGGATGACAGGGCACTGAGGTGTTTCTTGGCCAAGCTGAAATGGCAGTACCTCTAATGGGCATAGCAGCTTTCATATGTGCTAGTGCAGGAGCGCTCTCATTCCCAGAGGATCAGAGGACTATACAGACGTAGCCTTAGAGCACTAAACATCACTTTTCCAATACCACCCTTTTGGTCTTGACTGATGGAACCCTTTTTGGAGTCATTTGGATTCACATTTCCTCTACCAGTCCCCAGAGAATTCAGCCAATCACTTCCTTACACCAATGAGCTCAAGTGCTATGTGTCTTGATTCAGATAATGTATTTCTCTCTCTTGTTTTCTTCTCAACATACCTTGGGGTAGCACAGAGCTGGAAATCGGGTGTGCTCTGAACTGAAGCCTCAGCTAACACACGCACCCCAGCAAGAGAACCGTGCTTTGGAGTCTGACAAATCTGCCTTTGGTCACTCTGTTTGGAAAGGTGATGAGGTGCTGGAAAACCCAGGGGTCTCTGACATGCTGGAATCAACCCAGCACCACTGGCCACGGAGAAAAAGCAAGCAGAAGTCCATTACGTGCTTCCTTATTTGCATGCCTGTAATAGCAGGATGCTGCCTGTATAGCGGCAATTAAAGTAGATTTGATTGGGAGCCTTCACCTGATGCAGTTTCCGACAGATCTAAGGATGTAAATGAGAAGTGGAATGTGGTCAGTTCCTCCGATACAGAAGGAAACAAGACAAACAAAATGTTTTTTGCTAGAGGAGGCAGAGAACGTGTTGCAGGTCATTTTCTCTGCTGCCCGTGGCTGGAGGGATGATGCTTTGATGAGGAAGGGGAAGGTAGAGATACACAAGGCAGCATTACAGAGAAACTCTAGTTGCCTTGTGCAGCTTTGAATTTGAGCTGCCCACAGAAGACTGCCACAAAGGGTTTTACTGTGCTTTTCAGCAAAGCGAAAGGATTTCAATCCTCCTTAGAAAGGGAAGAAGCAAGAAAAGCCTGAATTCAAAGCAGCAGTTTGACTTATACCTGCACATATATTAAGCTTAGGAATGTCTTGGTTCTCTTTGCTTCTTAACATTCCCTCTTCTCCTTAAGAACTGGGTTGGTCTCAAAAAAATGGCCAGAGAGAGTCTCCACACACCACTACATTCCTTTGCACCCCAGGAAAAGGGGGAAAATCCCTGTAGAGAGAGACAGTGAGCTTCAAGTCCCTTGTTTTGGTTTCATAAAGCTGCATTTAGAAATAGTTCTGATGCTGGGCTCTTATTCCTCCCTCCCTTTCCATAGAGTTGCACAATGTTTGCCTAATGGCTATTTCCAAACCCTGCTGCACCTATTTCCATGGGCTTAACACTGGCTTTGCTCCATGCTAAGGCTCCCCAGGTCTGTGGTGAGCTCACAGGCACAGAAATCCTGCTGCAGCAATGCTGATGAGAAGTGTTCCCCTCCTGCCCTGGTGCACACTCATTTTAAAAGATCCTTTCTCTAGGAAGAGAGCCATCCAGTAACATTGTTGGGGGTAGATTGCTGAACCAGCTGAAGAGGAAACTGGCAGAGTGTGATCATGCATCCAGTGGGCTAGCAGGATATGGGAGGAACTGCTGCTTTTATTTCTGCATCTTACTCGTGTGAGCCATGAAGCCATTCTTCCTGTTCTGGGGTGAAATGTCACCATTTCTATTCCATATGTTGGTGGCGCTGACACAAGAGCTCTTGCAGATGGAAAAGACTGATTATGGAACTTAAATAAAAGTGAACTGAAGAGTTATAACAACTTGTCTCATAGCTGTGAAACTCGTGTGAGGTGCTTGATCTCTTCCTTTCTCCCAGTGCTGACTTCTTCCTGAGCTGTTCACTACATCCATCACCCCTTGCACATTCACACCCCGAAATGTACACATGTGCACACACACTCCTGCCTTCACCCTGAGCCCCAGGAGTTAGTGGCTGAGCTCTGCCTCTCTGTGAAGGCTGTCCTCAGGACTAGATGAACTGGCAGACCCCTGCTGTCATGCCTCCCTGGTGAGCATGCCGTCATCCCGCGGCGGGCAGAGGAGCTATAGACAGACAGACAGACACGTTGGCGTGTGCGTGTGTGAGCACGCATGCACTCACCGGGGAACGGGGCGTGAGTCCAGTCCAGCTGAACGTGAAGCTTGTGCTTCCCTAAGAGGTGCCTTATCAGACAGATTTGATCAATACACCATTAGAGAATTTTTAGCACAAGCCACTAACTCTGAGAATGAAAAATCCCCAGGATATTTTTTAATAAAAAAGCTCCACTGCACAAGGATAGAGCCTCTGCATCTGGATGAAGACCTCTTGGAACAATTTAGCCACAGATCTGGGCTAGCAAATGGCAGAGGGCTGGGCGGGGGGTCACGAAGGAAGGGTAAAAGGGTCACTATCTTGCAGTCAGTGGGTTGAATGCAGCCTGCATTAGCAGTAGCCAAAGCTGTTCATTACTGGGCAGGCGTTTATTGGATTGCACGAGATAAACTGTCACGACAGTGGCACGTGTTGCTGAGAACTCCACAGTTTCTCTTGGTTTTTTCTCAGAATGAATCAAGGAGAACCACAACTTATCCTCAGGGGCTGTGTGGCTCAGGATAGCGCACAGATCCAAGCACTAGCACAGGATGGTGAAAGCAGACTGCTGGCAATGCTATCCTTGCTTTGCACAAAACCAGACAAGTTTATCCTGTATTTCTGGAACCTGGCATCTCCCCCCAGGACTCTATTTACTTTCCGAGCAGGGGAAAAGAATCTGGATTTACCTCCTGCATGGCAGCTTATAACACAGGTGCCATTGGCACGGAGGCTCCCACCAAAGCCCAGCTAGAGCTTTGCTCATCCGAGTTGACAAGGCACACAAACACCCAGCTAGTCTCAGAGACACTTTGCACAGGTAAGGTGGAAAAGATGCCTGCTCAAACAGAGGTGCTGCAAAACACATCAATTACTCCTTTTATTTTTTAAATTTCCCCACCGCTATCAGATGTGCAAGCAGGGTCAGCACTGAGTTCTGAGGTCTCTTTCTCCAGTGCTGAATGTACTATGATCCGTGCCTCACAGAACAGAGTACCTCCTGCTGGGTCACTTTATGCGTATATAGAAATTTATGTGTGAATATGTAAGTATAAAATTAAAATATTGGTATTACTTCCTTTTGGACTGATCTAAATATATAAAACATCAAAATACTTATATAGCTAAAGAGCTGTTGTTTTATCTTTGGAGCTAGTCACCTTTTTAAAGAGCTTTTCCGGGGGAAAATATGTATGTGTATATATATATATATATAGACTACAAATATGGAGTGGAGTGGGGGAGCTGCAAATTAAAGGACAGCACAGGAAAGAGCTGCATTAAAGATTCCACGTCTCTGCTGCAAAGAGGGATGGCTGGTCTCTTCTTTGCCATACTGTCATGCTCTATTTTCTTTCCCTTTATGGCAGATGGGAGGTGAGGTTTTAAAGCCTGCCAAGAATGCATCCAGCCCTGTTCCTCTGGGTGAACAGCACCATAGACAGAATGAGCTTTCTCCAAGCATCCTCCCACCCCCAGATCTTCCCCTCCCCCTTGTAATCCAGGCTCGAGTACCATCATTTTCATATCAGTACTAATTACATTAATTATTCTCCTCAGTATAAAACTCATTAAGCTGGAATTTATGGTTCATTAACTTAGAGCCAGAGTTCCTCCTCAGTGCAGTAGTGTGGAGCTAGGATTACTTCTGTCCTGGCTGGGGGCAGGTTCTGATCCATGTCCCTTGGCCACTCTCAGTATTGCCTATCGAAGTGTGAACAAAGTCGCGTGTGCTCGTACAGGGGTATCACACCAGGCAGGGAAGGTGTTTCTGAACCACAGGAGGACTGGAAAGGTCAACACCCCTGGTGCTGGCCCAGTGCAAAATGCGTTCTGTTACGGGTCAGGGAAGATCAGGTGTGACTAGCAGAGCGAGAGCAGCCAAGGTGGGCTATGTGCCAGGGTGGATCAGGACTGAAAAGGACATGTTTGGTGGTGTGGGGAAAGGTTTGTGCTAGTGCTTGGGGCTCGCAGAGATGCTGTGAGCCTGCGGAAGCCACTCATAGCACAGGACAGAGAGGATTGACGCTGCCTGACCTAAGGCAACCTGGTTACATGGCTGGACATAGTCAGGAATGAGATGCTTTTCCAGAAAGGCATCACACCTACTTTGAGTGCAAGCTGCAATCACTCCCTTAATGTGCCATGGCCTGGGAAGGCATGGACCAGCTTATGCATTTGGGGTGAGAGCAATGGTATCCCCACGGTATCTCCATGTGCCAGTTCTCCACATGCCTATCCTTGGGCAGAGGGCTAAGCCAGCTGTGGAGTCCCACCTAGGCTCCCCTGTGACTCAGAGGCAAAGCCACGATGAGCACTGTCACGGGGGGTGACGGCAGGAGAGGAGCCCTCGCTGTCACCACCTCTCCCAGGGACACCTCTCCAACGAACAAGCACGGTCCTTGTCTGCCTCTAAGGTGTAGCCTGGAGTGGTCTTTCACTGGTGCTGATCTTGGAGTGTGAAAGCAGCCCTGGGAGGGAAGGAACAAAGACGAGATGCTGCACGGGACACGCGGTCCAGCCCAGCATGTTTCAGACAGCCCTCCCAAGCTCCCAGACTTGAGCAGAGGCTGCCGCAGGAGATGGAAGTGACAGGCAGGGTGACCTCCTAACAGCCCCGACTGACAGAGGAGCCATTTCCTGAGTACAGTGCAGAGGTTTCTACCCTGCTCCCTAATTACTGTAATTAAGCAGTCACGCTGAGTGATGTTAGACAGAGGGTTCAGAGTCATTACCGGCCTGCAGAAGATAAAATCAACCCCAGCTTCAGTGTCTGAGCTCTTCTTTTTGATGGTGATGATGAAGATTAGAGCAGGAGATAGAGCTTTCTGACATGGGGTCATGTCCTTTGTCATGGCTCTTGGCTCTGCCCTTGTCAAAGGTGGCCAGCACAGGAGGGGACACAGCACTGGTGCCCTGTCCATTCCCAGGGACCTCAGCATCCCTCTGTCTCCCAGAGGTGGATGACTGTAACGAACGGCAGTTTTGAAGCTGTGGAAGGAAAAGGTCATTATGACAGGCTCAGAGATGACAGTGATGCTCCATGCCTACATGACTATTGGTCAAGCACGAGAATAAGTATAGAGTTGGGTTTGTGCAAGTGCCAAGTCCCGTGGAGCAGAGGGGAGTCCAGTTTCACATTATTCACTTGGTATCCACCATCTTCTCTCTCTTCTGGTCCCCTTTAGCTAGGAGGTCTGAGGCTAGTCTGTAACCATGGATGTCAACACCATGGTGATCATGGGGTTTAAATCTGTTTCCCTATGGCTTTATACAGCAGCCTGATTAGTTGAGAAATGGCCTTCCCTAAGGTGCTTACTGAAAATAGCAGAGGACTAGACTGGAGACAACCTTTTTAATCCCACAACTGTACTCCCTCCTTCCTCAACCATTATTTTCCCTTGAGGGCACCCAGTGTTTTGCAGACCTGCTTCTATTCACACAGGTAGTGAGACACACTGTACAGGAGACAACAGCTCAGTTCATATACAACTGGCATCTAATTCATTTCTTTGTGAATGCAAAAATCAATACTGTTTATAGAATCCACAAGGGCCCTTCAATCGGTCAGTGTCCTTGTTATGTTTATTTCTGGCTGCCAAAAGATCCTTTCAGGAGGTGGTTCTATGAGCTTAAGAAGGAAAATAATAATCCCCACTTCTATAATAAACCCTGAGAAGTCTCTAGGCTTCTCCCTCTGCCCCCAGCAGAGGGAAAATATTTCTTCATAATCAACTTCATGGGGTGGACTGGCTTTTCTTGGAACTTTGCCGGGAGGTTCTAGCAGGTGGATGGTGGTTGGTTTTGCTCCAATTAAGGTCAAAGTATCTTCTTACACATGCAAGAACGTGTATTTCTTCAGCAAATGTTAAATGATTTCATCTCTACTTGTGCTTGCAAATTTTGTGGGCATACCAATAAAAGCCAAGTTTGGTCTGTCCCAGAGCATTAAACCTCCACAGTTTTTTGCATTTTTCTATGCCTCTAATTTTATCTCTAGGAAGTATCTTCAAAACAGTGTTTGATCTCTGCGTCCTGCTCATTCTGCCTGTGCTAGGAACAATTCCAGCTCCATGGTCAGCTGGTCCAGTGATAGCTTCTTTCCGTCTGGGGATGTTCCAGGGGCTCGTACAGCTGTTGACTGCTTTCCCATTTCCATCTGTTTGTCTACTCAATGAGTCATCCGTTCAGTCCACAATTTCCAGTATGGCTCTTGTGATGGAGTTACACGGCAACACCACCCAAAGCTGTTGAACAAGTGAGTTTAGCAGACTAGGAAATCCAGGCTGAGGTCTCCAATTTGCAGCTGCTCTTTTTTCACTGTTCACCTTCTAAAAACCTACAAAATTGTTGCTAATATTCCATCTCTGCTTATTGATGATAAACCAGCTGGAGTGTGATTGCTTGTTATATCTCAGGGTCTACTGATAAATGGCGCTGTTAAGCTGGCCATTTTCCAGTCGTCAGGGCCTCAGAACCAGAAAACCTTTATTTTTCTTTTCCTAAAAAAAAAAAAAAAAGAAGAAAATAAAGCACCTGAGACTTTAAAATTAAGATTAGTTTTACCTTTTCCTCTCTTTCCTCTACAGTCTAAATACATGAGTGTTGACTAGGGCAAATACAAGCCACACCTCTTACAGGTGTTTCTGATACTCTGTTTTCTACCCCATTGCTTAAACTGATGTATAGTGCATTCCTCTGGATTTACACCCATTCCGAATTGGATTATGTTCTGGGAGGGTATTCAGTTACACAAAAAGGGCTCACCTGCACCTTGCTGGGTGTTTCAGGGCTTTTCTGAATACTTTCAGCTCTTCCGTAGCTGTATGGAATAGAAATGTTTTCTGGGCAGAAAGCCACTCCATCCCTCTCTCAGGGGGTAACAGCATCTGGGGTAAGGCATAGCCCTGGGGCAAGGGGGCCAAGCCCGGCTTCACATTCCCTCTGCAGGAGCGGTAGGTGAAAAGAGGCAGCTGATCCTCCTCTGCTAGCCTGAGAGATCTGACTTGTCTTTTCATTACCAGCAGTGACAGAGCCCCAGGACTCTTCACCTGCTGATCCCCAGGGAAAAGCAGGGCAGTCAGCGTAACATGTAAGCATTGCTCCAAGTCAAGCTCAAGGGCAGGACAAACGAAAAGGAACAGGACTTTATCTGTGCCATTCGCATTTGAGTATCTCATAGTAAGGAATTCATTTCTCTGCAGGATATAAAAGACAGCAAAGAAATTTAATGGTAAATCCAGAATTCAAATGAATTCTTTTTCTGTTTGGGGTTTTTTTCCTCCCTTTTTGGAAGCTTTTTTTTCTTCTTCTTCTTTTTTTTTTTTTTTTTTTTCCTACAAAATGATATTAATACAGTCATAGCCCTCCACAGAATTTTTTTTAAAATCACTGGATTCTTCTGTTCCTATTCGCTCTGCTAATTACCCTTTTAACTTGCTTTTTCTCTATTTTCACAGATCTCTTGGTTTATTTATATCTACCTATCTATAATGAGTTCAGAACCATTACTCACAGCAGCACCAGGAAACATTACATTTCCCAATTTACAATTGCAATTATGGTATCCGTCAGAAACAAATGCAGCTGCCTTTAATTTTAAGCAATATTTTGATCATCATAATTAAAAAAAGAACTTATGGCATTGCACACATTAGAGAAATTAATATAATTTCCTGGATGCCTTAAAAGGCATGCAAAGTAGTAGCTGTTGGATGAGACATTTAGGGGGAGAATTAACCCTTTTGGTTGCATTTACCACTCTTCAGGGCACATTGAAACTCTTAATGATATTGTTTTTAAGAGGTAACTTCACTGTAGAATTTAATGTGTGAGTTCTTTGTCCTTCAACTTTTTTTTTTTCCTGCTACTTTTCTCTTTCTGAAATTGCTAGTTATTAAAGTATTTGTGTGCAAACAAGAACATTTTCCTGTCACTGTTCATTTCAGCTTGCATGTTTGAATGTGCAGGGACAGATGAAATCCAGTCTGATATTATAATCATTCCCACAATTGCATATTACAGACTCAATAACAAACTGTGGCAGATCCTGCATCTTGTGTGTCTCATTGTGCTTTAAAAGAAAGAGTATATGCAGCGCAAGTCTGAATTAATGACACAAAAGCATCTTTGAGGGAAGAAAGGATTCAGATCAACAGCCATAGAACATCCTTTTCATGAAAGTTGGGGCTCATTCAATTAATTTTAATGTGCTGTCTTAGTCATGAAAGGTGAAAGTTTGAGTTGCTGTTGCCTTAGCGGCAGGAGATTCATCTATGCATGACTTTCCTTGTTGTATTGTTTGTTCGCTACTTCGAACCCATCTTGGGTAGCTGCTCAGCCCAATGCAGTGACATGCCATACACCCCCAAACCTTTGAAAAATCCTGGTCAATTTGATTTCTTCCCTTAGAGTATTGACTGGCGGAATAACAGCAGAGGCTGAAACTTTATCGATATCAAGATGGGCAGAGGAAAGGGCAGATTCAGCCACACAGTCCAGCTGCAGCCCAGCACTCCATCTCAAACCTGCTGGCACTGAATACTCTGGGTCAAACTCTCTGTTTGCTCCTGCTCGTTGGCTTCTGGGGAATGACTGGAGATTTACATTTGCACTGAAGGAAGATGCAGTCAAGCTCAGCTTTCTCCACTAGATGCAGGCTGATGCACACGACGTACCACATAGCGTGCGAACTTCTAGACAAGGATGAAATCTGAGCTTCCCTCTTCACTGAATCCCCCTGCTCTGGAGACCTCCTGGTACTTGCAATGTGCTCCTGTCGTGTTCTGTTGAGCTGTGCCCCCACAGTGCTCCTTTAACCACTAAATGCCTTTCTCAGCTGGGAGCTTGTTCTCCAGTAGGGAAATGGTAATAATAGGCACATAGGAATTGCCAAATTTGGTCAAGCCTGGGGTTCATCCAACTCGCTGTCCTAGACTATGCCTAGGTCATGACAAAAAAAAATTAAATAGTTGTCCTTTAGATACAAAGTTGCAGTTAAAGCCTCGTATTAACAGCAAATCTAGCCTGACACTGAAGAGATTGAGCATTGGGCTCCAGGGGTGGAGGGAGGAGGAGAGGTGTGCCCACAGCTCTGTTGTTAGTGGACAGAATTTTGTTGCATTTGATTGTTCTTTGTACTGTGACAGTCTCTGCAGGTCCTGGCTGGCTGGGTGCTGTACCAGGTAGGATGTGTCCATGTTCTGAAACTCCTATGGCCTAACTAGGCAAAATGTTGGGAGAAGGGAAGAGTTTTGAGCCCATCCAAATGGGGTGACTGATGATCGCATGTGAGCCCATTGTAGGTGCATGGACCTGCCTTTGCATCTCCCCTGTTCCAGCCTAAACCTCCAGTGCCAGGGCATTTGATCATGGTGTCTTCCTGAGTCTGAAAAGCATGAATGTGTTTACAAGCACCAGCAGTACAGTCAGAGCAAAACAAAGCAAAGAGCATGAGTGGTGCTGGGGGAAATGGAGCTAACGACCAGCGGGGTATACCAGAGCAGATGGCATTGAGCAGATGTCCACTGGCGTCTGCTGAAGTTTATATCCTCTCCGAAGGACCTATGCAGCTAAGCAAGACTGGCCAGAAGGACGAGCACTCCTTACACGTTCCCGGCCACTGGACATAGTGCTAACGGGCCTTGTGCCTTGCCTGCAAATGCATCCCCTGCCGTGCCCCTCTGCTCCCAAATCACTCATAGCAGCCCAGATTTTGTTCTGGATGAACAACTCTTCTCCTGCGTTGGCAAAACAAACACACACAAACTGTAACTGCACAGGAGGTGATGGGTGCTTGAGAATCATGTCAGATAAGCCGAGGGACAGCAGACTGATACTAAACTAAATTATCTCATCGTAATTCCCTCCACTCTGCTTCCTATTTCTGCTGGAGTCTGAAATCTGATAACTCATTTGACCACAGATTACCATCAGGTGCAAGACAATTTTGAGATAATTTGATATCTGTCAGTAACAGGCCAGGAAGACAAGAGCCTTTTTTTTTTCCCCTTTAACAAGCACATATATCTACACTGTGTAAAGAGACAATCCCATTTCAAACAGAAAACATAAGCATGAGAGAGGAAGTACTGACTTTCTTAATGAATTTTCCTTCAAGTTGGCATCTCATCTTACCAGCCAGTGTGATCGCATTCTTAATTTCAACCTCAAAAGGTCAGTTCAGTTAAAGAAAATCACGCCACAGTCAGTTCTCTGCACACCAGTGCGTGGAGCACGGAGCAATAATCACTCCCTGATCAGAACTTGTTTGCTATTATCTGCCTGGTGTTAGTCTATGATGTATGATTCAATTTTGGCTGCGACAATTCTGTTCGTGTGCATGCAGCTCCTTCCTGGTAAAAACTATACAGGATTTGGGTTTTTTTTTCTTTGTGCTTTCTTTTTTTCCTTGCCAAGGAGCAATATTTTAAACCAAAAGGAGTTTTTAAACTGTAGTCACCATTATTCATCTTTACAGTCTCAAGGTACGAACAATCTCTTCATTAGACACTGAATTTTTCTCCATTACAGCACTATCTGAATGCATTTATGCAGTCATTTATTAGAAGTCACTTGAAGGGGTGCAGGGAAGGACAGAACTAAATTAAAGCAAAAGGGTTGTGTGTGTATGCATGCTTGTATATTGTAAGTGGAGAAGTCTATAAAAATATCCAAACCTAACAACAGCCATAACCCTGTAAGTCAGACACATACGCAGTAGAAACATTCCACGTGCTGCGATGATAGAGAAGGGGGTGAAGCGAAAGCAGGGGGCTGTCATCGACCCTCCACGGCCAGTGGTGAGAGCTGGTGGACAGGAGCTAGGGCCGGGGACGAGGGATTTCTCTTTAAATGCTGCAAGCAGCACCAAATGCTTTGTTTGCAGATAGCACCAGCGGCTGCTTTGTCTGTCTAAGAACATGATTGTCTTCTTGGCTGTACTTTGTTTTGAAAGATCTGCAGGAAGACAGGATTGAAGTGTAAGAGGGACAGACGGGTTTGATCATGCTGAGCCTGTGCTTTTAGGAGTCCCTAGGCCTGTCCTGTGCTTTATGTTTTAGTAATGCCTCAGGGCCGCCTGATCAGAGGCTGACTGTATAAATTCAGCACCCATTCAGGGCACACATCAAGATCATATGCATATGTATAGACTAGACACCTCAGCTGGCCTTTCACCAAGTAATCGTGCATCTGCAGGTTAAATCCCCTCCTGAATCTAAGGGAGCAGAAGTGGTTCCCTAATGCAAGAAAAGAAAACACAGATGTGAGATGTGAGGCGCTAGCAAGTTAGTGCTGGGAATTTCAGACTGGTCCTTTATGGACAGATCTTGGTTTTTTCTTTTTTTTCAGTAGCTATCAGTAGAGCAATCCTCTTGGCTGGGTGAGCTTGCTTTACAAATCAGAATGTAGCAAAGGTAGAAAACAAGATCTCGTTCTCCCACAGCACAGGCACGCACAATATGCCAAACACGCATTCTCCCTTCTGCACCATATTCATCCCTCCAACCCTCGTTTTACCCACACTTCCTTCCCAGCCCTTTTGCTCCTTACATTTCTTCTCCCGGATATAGCCTCACACCAACGATGCCCATTTCCCTCCATCACATGAATTCTGCACCGTGTTGACAGAGCTGTACTCTGAAAAAGGGATCACAGCAGGGCTGTGTTTGACTGGAGCAAGACCACCGACTTTCTACCCAGCGTTGTCCTTGGAGCACATCTGATGAGATAAAAAGCCTCTCCCCCATTTCTGTGCATGTCACACCATCATTTCCCAAGTTAGTCTTACTAGCATGCCTGTGATGCTGTTAATTTCAGGGATATAGCTGTTTCTGGGTTCATTTTGTTTCCCCCTTCTCACTTTTATTAAACAAGACAAGTCTTTCCTGCATATTCCAGAAGGCTGCTATGGTTCCTCAGAGGAGATTTGTAAAAACTAAACCAAAAAAAAGGGACTATTTCCATCCAAGTACTCTTAAAAATTTAACAAAACAACACAACAGCTCATCGCTCAACAGGAGTATTTAGTCTTTTGTGTTTAATTTCCACTGTGAATCTTTCTCTCAGAAGTGTGCTCATGTAGCAATTGCATGGTGAAAATGCCAGACTGAAAAACAAATGCATGCAGGCATTTGGCCTATCCAAAAGCTACCAGGACATAAAGCAGGATTACGATCCCAGAATGCAATAAAAAGAGATAAAAAATTCAGAAGAGATCAAAGTAATTTCAAAAGCAAATGAAACATTTACATGGGAATCATGCTTTATAAATGGAAACACAGCAAATGGTATTAGCCCATATTACTGACAAGTGGTCTAAGGCCAGATGAGTCTCTGAAACTTATTTAGGTGTTAGGAGCATCCTGAGGGCTTAAGCAGGGCCAGGTAGAATAGGAAGACTGAGGTGTGGAGGTCACCTCAGGTCCCCAGTGAATTTTGAATGGGCTGTCGGTAACTGAAGAGTTGGGAAGCGGCAGGTTACAACGGCATCAGTGTTTATAGTTATCTAGTTGGTCTTCAGCTGAATAGTCACGAGAAGGCCCTTCATGGCCTAGAACCTGACAGATGCCAGGTCAGGGAGAATTTTAGCTCTTCCTGGCTTGAAATCCTTTGTGTGATAACCACCCCAGTTGGGGAATTGCCTGAGAGAGAAAGGAACACTTCTCTGCTACGACTCACAGGTGCCACACTGGAGGCAGGGAGCCACAATCTGGATAGGAGAAACAAACACGATTTCATGGTGTAAATTAAGGAAACAGCTGTTCAAATTACATGGGTGAACAAAGTGTAAGCAGTTGGAGATGAAAATATTGATATAGCCGTCTTTCAGCTCTTCCTTCAGGACCTCCAAGCAAATGGAAGGGGAGGCATTCTCTATTTTAGAGGTGAGAAAATAATGCACAGCGGGAAAGAAATAGCTTAACCCTGAATCGATAGCCAAGATAAAGGAGGAACCTGGAGTCTTGCCTCTGTGTGGAAAGAGGAAAGGAAAGCAAAATGAACACAGAAGAAAGAAACCGGGCACCCAAGTTAGAAGAAAGTCCTTGGAGGAACTTTCCCAAGAGCAGCATTGTGCTGAGGTCACAGCTAGTCTAATGAGAGCAGAAGGGCTGAGGGCCAGTTGCCGGGGGTTTAAGAGGTCCTCAGCACTCTTGGGGCTGCAGTATCTATGCATAGAAAGGGCCTGCTTAAAATTGATGGATGATGGAGGGTCTGCTGGCAGTCGGAGCTGAGCCGCTGAAACAAAGCCCTTTGACAAAGTCTTTAATTACATTCAGCGCCTTGCACCGGCAGGGACTCTCGGTATATTTCCCCACCTGAGTTAGAACAAGCTCCAGATGAGAGACAAAGGGAAAAAAAAAAAAATCTCAGCCACAAACCAAGCTGTGATCAATTCTAATTTGCCCGGGACATGATACATTTTTGTCTCACCTGACACAGGCTCAGAGAAGCAATTTTTTAATGTCACAGCTCATGACCTCTGCCTCTCCTGTCTGCTTTCAGGATTGTTCCCTGTCCAGGCTGGGAAATGAGGCTGCTGATGAAGAAGGTGCAGCAGCCCTTGGGAGACGGTTTCAGTTTAATGCACAGCATGCTCAGCTTTGGATATTCTATTGAAATAGGGGGAATTTGTTAAGCTGATGAGGGAAGGCTGCAGTAGAGAAACACAATAGCAGAGTGGGATTAGGCCTGGAGTAAGTGTCTGTACTTTGGAGGATTAATGAGAAAACTGCAATGGATTTTACATGGTGAAAAGGATTCACTGAATGCTTTAGGTGAAATGAAATTAGCGCCACTCACGCTCTCTGAGCCCTCAAGCAAGAGAAGAGACTGGAACCTGCCCATCACATGTAATAACCAGATTCCCTCCAGCTGCTCTCCTTTATGGAAAATTCCAGTGCAACACTGCTGGCAATTCATTTCCATTCACTATGGCAACCCATACTCTCTCTCTGGGCAGCATCTCTCCTAACGGGCCATGGGACACTGCCAAGAGGTATCTGTGGTCCAGCCAGCTATTGATATCTCTGATGACTGTTATCAACTGGACTCCTCCTTTTCGCTTGGGCCAGCAGGACTTGTATAGGGAGAGCACTGGAGTCAGCAAGAGAACAAGGGCCTTCTGCAGCACTGGCCTCATCCACACTGGAAGAAGAATCCCAGGGTAAAAGGCTCTTCTCCCCATGTCTATTGTCTGCTCATGGACTATGAGTCCTTCTGAGTGGCTTGGCTTCCCTACTGGCATGGGGCAAGTCTAACAAAGCCAACTCCGTGTCCTCATAGGAGGCCAGGGACTCAGAGGGCCTCTGGCAGGGAGAGTGAAGAGAAATATTGGCCTCAGAAATTCCCCATGCTCAAAATAGTTGCAGGAAGGACAGACACTTAAATGAAGAGGGAAAGGGAAGAAGGAACAAGAGTTCTTTAACACATTGATTTTTCAGAGGAAAGGTAGATGGAGTAAATAAGCATGTGGATGGGTGAAATCTTCCCAGGGTCACACTGACACATTGGAGTTACCAGAGAAGGCTTCACAGCTCCTTGAGTGAAAGGACAGACCAGAAAAAGGGAGCTCACTGATGCTAGAGTATTTACATTGCTTATAGCTGATGCTGCTGGATCCACAGAAGAGGCCGTTAAGAGCAGCCTGGGCTGGCTCCTGCCTCCTGTGTGTTGCCTTCCAGTCCATCATTCTTTCTAATTAGGCACCTCTGACACACAATTAATCCTATTTGCCTTCAGGCTTTTTTATCTTTCCTTCTGCTTTTATCAGACAGGGAATTAGACTCTGTTAGTATGTAAAGTGCATTGCACGGACCTGGCTTTTCATGGGGATTTGGAGACTTTTAAGAGGGCAGCATCTAACCCATGATCTTAAAAGTTTCTTATGAGTAATTAATTTCTTTCTCTTCTCTTCTTTTTTCTAATCACAGTGCTTATTTTGCCTATGCTCATACAAGTGAAAAGGCAAAAATGTGAGAGCGGAACAGAACTCAATTCAATGCTGCAACATCCAGCTAATCCCAGCTTTCAGTCTGCTCTCCTCAGGTCTCATCAGTCACTATCAGCACCTATCTCAGTCCCACTGTCCCCATCCTGAGTCTTTAAAGCCATCCCAGGCTTTATTTGCAAACGCCATAGAGCTGCTAGTGCAGCCCCAGCCTCTGGGACAATCCCACAGCAGGTCCAGCTTCGGCTCTGCTTCTCCTCCCTACAAATACTCTCTTGCTTCAATCTTCCCCACTCACTCCCCCAGCACTGATGTCCCCTCCAAACTGCCTCTCCCAAGTCCCACTCTTGCTGTCCTGGGTATGTGGCAGCGAAGGCAGCCTGGAGGAGCCACCTTGTGAACCTTCAGTTGCATCTCTGGCTTGTCTTGTGCTCTCTCTAGTCAAAATGCAACATAATGGCTGATGCCTCTCGTCACCGGGAAGTTAATAAAATAACGTTAATGAAATACCCACTCCGCTCCATGAGTTGTGAGTGGCCCACGCCAACTATTTATCACTGTCAAGGTCCCCTGCAGCCTAAAACCAATTCCAGACCCAAATGAAGAAGGGTTGGCTCTACCCAGTGTAATCTGCCTGTCATTTCTAATACATATTCCTTTGCGTTAAGTGATGAATTGCAGGGGCTGCCAGGGCTGAAGGGTTATGAACCACTGAGCAATGAAGTGCTCCATATCCTGCACAGCTCACTTCAGCCCGTGATGGTCCCCGTAACATACTACTGGCTTGACTCTTGCTCTGCTTAGAGACCACAGAGCTGCACTTTCAGGACACAACTTCTCTACCAGGAAAGGAGGTGGGGACTGAGACTTCTGGTTGCCTCAGGCTTTTCTGCTCTTTTTCACTCCCTGAAAGGATGTCTCACCAATCTCCAAGCAAGAGAAGGAAAAAAGGAAAAAACAGTGCTGGTCTTGTACTCATGGCATGAGCTTTTTGGCAAAAAAAAAAAAAATCATACTGCTCACCCTCCCTGCTACCCATTCAGCAAGAGCTGTCTTCTCCAGTCAGCCCTGTTCCCAGCCCTCCTCACAGCCACCCTAGAGATCAGGCCTGTTAGTCCTTCTTTGTACCAATGTTTGTTCAATTCCTGTAAAACAATGGATAACAAGACCCTTCTGACTTAGCAGGTACTGCAGAAAGCTTCACCTTCTTCACAAGCTTCCTATGCTGCCTTTTGTACATCAAACTGAAATGTAATTATCTTCACGGTGCAGGGTGTAAATCAGGGTGTGTGTCAAGACGATTTCCTTCAGGCTTTTATTTTATTGCGTAATAGTATTTGACACAGGGCTTAAAGGTGCTGTTACCTGCCTAATCGCGTGAAACAATTTCATGTGCAAACAGCTGGTAAGTGTGAAAACTACCATAAACCAGCTCCAGGGCATTCTCTTCTTCCCTGTTCTAGAAATCCTTCTTGGAAAATACCCCCTGGCACTGAAGTTTCCCCATCAGAGAAAGCAGACTGGGAGAAATTCCTCTGCCCTGCAGTGCCACGCTCACACTCGGAGAAACCAGCCTGTTCCCACAAGGTGAGTGCCTGTGTGCCCCATGCCTTCGCCCCTTCTCCCCTGATGTGCAGGGGGAAGCAGAAAATCAGGGTCTCTGTCTGCGTTAAACCCCTCGGGCCGGTAGGGATGAAGTTAACCTGGAAGGGGGGCTGACTGGGTGTATTGTCTAGAGAGGGAACCATCTGTAACCGGGGGTGTTTCTCCAGCCTAATCTCTCACAGGCAAATAATCTGGGAAGGGGTGTTCAGGGTGAATACACCAAATTCTCCCTCTGAGCTGGCTCTCAAGTCAGCTGGCTCTCAAAACCTCTGGGTGCTGGGAGTCCAGCTGAGCTGGGCGGCTCTATGCACATCTGCAGTCCTGCAGAGCTGAGGCTCCCAGTCTTTATTTACAAACCCTGCCTGGGCGCACGCTTCCCTGAATGGTAAAATCTTTTTTCACTGAGGGATGTTGAGGAACATGGAGATGAATCAATCCAGATGTGAAACCAATATGCATAAATAAAAGGCGGCAGCTGTTCTTACGCAGGAGTGAAGTGGGCAAAGACACACAGAGCTGAGCTCCCCCTCACATTTTGCACAAGGTGCGCTTTGGAAGCGGGGAGAGCACAGCTTCGTGTCTCTGCTGCAGCAAAGCCATGTGTACCAGGGGAAAGGCAAAGGGAGTGCATAGCAGAAAGGGAAGATTTGAGCAGCGCCATGTGTACCAGGGGAAAGGCAAAGGGAACGCATAGCAGAAAGGGAAGATTTGAGCAGTCCTCCTCTCCTCCTGAGCACAAATGGGGGCCTCAGAATTTGCCTTAGGGAGAGTGTGAAGGAGTGAGAGGCAGAGATGGCAATCTTGGAACAATAGTGATTATTTATAAGGTTTTTTGTGTGCATTGCAGATCATAGCCAAGAGGCATCTGCCTGTGGTCTGAATTGGGCTGGGAGGGAAGGTGGGCAGCTGCTTGAAATCACCAGTCTCCAAGTCACAATTTTTTTTCTCCTCGGGGTAGCTGGCATTGTCAATGATGGTTTAACCTACTTATGATAATAATCCCTGTAACAAGGGCATTTTAAAAAATCCCATAGCCCAAACGACTGCATGGAGGGGTATGGGAGCTGCTGTGCAGGAAGGCTCTCTGTGTGGCTTGCCAGTGAAGAGTGGTGAGCCAGCTATATGCTGTAATTTCTTTACTACACTCCCAGACCACTACCCCCCCACAAGGCAAGAGAACTCCTTTCCAGGAAGGGAGTTGGCAGGGACTGTCTCTTCCCCCCAGAAAAGATCTCCTCCCTGTGGATTAAGGCATTTCACATCTGGAGCAATATTAAATCGTCTAGGTTTCTGATGCATTCTGAAATATCAACTACTTCTAATCCTGCCCACCATCTGGCCCAAACCCCTCGTCAGCTGGTAGGTTCCCTTTTGCACACCCAACAATCTCGGTGCCAAGATGTGTGTCCTGGTGTCACAGGGACTGTAGCTGTGCAGAGCAACGTGTCTGAGGCAGGAGCTCTTGCTTCAGGTGCCAAGGCAGGCAGATGCTGTGGCAAAGGTGTTGCAACAGGTCTCAGGAGCCCTGGGGCCAGCTGCTCTGCAGGTTCATCAGCCTGACCTCGAGGCAAGTCCCTAAGGCACGCAGAGATTCCTGAGCAAGCAGAAACCATTCTGACACCAGGAGCAGTAAAGCTGCACCAACACAGCAGCAGTACCAAGTACGTCTTCTGGAACAGCTGCGCTGCTTTGGGACCAAGCTGTACGAACATACGCGTGACTGAGGACCTTGAGCAGTTTTGTGCCAGTGCCTCAGTCGAAAGAGCAAAGCCTGCAAGTCTCCCAGCTGTCTGAATTGCACAGAGATCCTTTAGAGGCCATGGATAGAGCTAACCTTGCTATTTATCTGTTTCGTTTCTACTCCTCAAAGTCCTTCTCTTTCCCCCCTCCCTCTGCTTTCAAGACTTTTTCCTTCTGCAGAACATGAATGCCCAGCAGCCTGTAGCTCACCGTCACACTTCCTAACTCCACTTAATGAGGTGCAGACCTCACTGTTTCTCTGACTCTAGCTTTGATAGGGTCTTGGCTAAATCCTTCCTTGCTCACCCACTTGGGAATATGTGGTTGCTGAACTCAGCTTGGTGCAGTGGCCACACGTTGGCTGGCCAGGCAAGGAGATGTCAGAACAAGTGGGCTGGAACCTGCTCTCCCAGAGCTTTTCCTCAGGTTGTCTGTAACATGGGGAGACAAGAGCTTTTGCCATTTCCTGAAAGTTATATTGTTGCTGCATGGATTTACCCCCTTATTTCTGGGTACACCATCCTGGGAACTTTGCACACAGTGAGTTGGGAAGGACAGGGCTCACACAGAAGCCAAAAGGCTGTGGGGAAAATCTCCTTCATCCTTGTGTGCTGGGTGAAACTTTCACATACAAATCCATCGTGAAGGCTTTAGGCTGGGACACCAGACAGATGAGGTCCCCTCAGCCAAGAGACAACAATGGCAGCCCAGGGGCTCTGCCTGGTCTCCTCCCTAGACAGATCATTTCCATACTGAGTAGTGTTATTCATGAGGGTGCCTGGGGGCCCCAGTACTGCTCAGAGACTTTTATAGAGCTGCAAATCCCAGCTGCTCCAACCAGGGAATAAAGAGCTGTGAGCTAGAGCGAGATTTACCAGTGCTGGGGCTGTGGAGCAGCAGTTTGCAGAGCTTCCACGGGATTAATGGAGAGGAAGGTGACTGCATCTGCACGGATGAGCCCTAGGAGGGAATGAGAGCCTGCCTTTAACATCCTGTGGCTTGTCATGATTATTTGTTCTTCTGCCATGGAGAGAGGCAGGAAGGAGGGCTGAGATGCAGGCTGGAAAATGCTCAGAGGTGTAAGTGATGATTTAGTGCTCATGCCCTCAGCTGGAGGCACTCTACCTGGCAGCCCGCTTGGTCACAGAGCTGAGCCAGATTTAGCCGACTGCTGCCTTCTCACAGGCTTCCAGAGGAATGACCTGGACGCTTGTCACAGACACTGCCCTGACTGTGGAGGACAGTCTAGCAGGTAGCACAGGACCTGGCAGACAGCGTCTTGGTGTGTGGTACTCATGTGGGATGGAGGATGACCTACTGGTTCAGACAGGAGAGGAGGAGCCTTCAACCCCATCACTGGTGAGGGATGCTGAAGTACAAACTAATCATTTTCTTATTCTGGAGGGCTACAGAGGAAGAAGTTTGTTTTCAGCCTATGTGGGTGGGAAACAGTAGCTCTGGACCAGTCCAGCTAATGGTGTCAGTCCTATAAGCAGGAGAGAGAAGAGGGGGCAGAGTGCGGTATGCGTGCGTGATAAGCAGTCGCTTTGTGAACGCTGTGGAGACTGCTCAGGCTAATGCAGGGGTTTTTATTCTAAACCGTCCGTGAAACATAGCTTGAAAATTGCACTTGCTACCTCAGCCGCTACAATCAAAGCAGAAGAAATATGCAGCTCGGAGAGCTGTGAGAAGCAGCTAAAAATAAGGCAGGTCAAAAGGGAAAACGAGGGAGAGCCGAGCTGAGCAGCACAGCAACTGCTTCCTCAACAGAGCAGGGCAGCGTGCCCTGCTGCCAGGGAGGGGGCTAGGAGGTGTAAAGTGGCCCCCCAGCTCTGGGGAGCTGGAGGGGGCTAATCCCTTCCCTGCTCCATCGTCTCAGCATTAAAAGGAAGGAGAGTTATAATCAAGTCCAAAATAAGAGGCAACAGCAAATACATCTTTACTTGCATGGTGAGAGAACTATTTCTGAGATCCTGTTAATCCTGTGTAGATCATATTAACACCAATAAAGTACTTAGTTCTCTCTGTAAAAATGTCAACATTTATTAAGTGCTGTAGTACAAGCAGCTGGATCTCATCATTGTGTTTTTGACTGTGATTTTGGAGGGGAGAAGATGGATGTTTGCTTTTAAAGTTATTTTGTAGAGACATGATTGTGTCAAAAAAAGGGTGTCGTATGGTGACCCTAGAAATGTCTAAACCAGTGAAGGGACCTCCACATGCTGTTGTCACCTTAATTTCTTACTGCCAGGAGGTTTTCTATCCATACTGTGCTCTCAGCTTTGCCATGCATCTCTCCTCACTCCCCTTCTTTTCTTCCCAGTCACTAAGCTGCTGTGTGCACTGCCGAGCTACTGTGAGCCACAGCTGCCCTCCACGGAGCCAGTGTGCAGGGTCTGTCTCCTCTCTCGGTCTGTCCAGGGACCAAGGAGCTCATACTTTTGCCTCCGGAATGCATCAGGCCAAATCCAGTGTCTGTGGGAAGGGCCAAGGAAAATGAGCAGCCTTAGCGGTCTGTCCAGGGACCAAGGAGCTCATACCTTTGCCTCCGGAATGCATCAGGCTAAATCCAGTGTCTATGGGAAGGGCCAGGGAAAATGAACAGCCTTAAAGACAAACTCTCTGGCCCTGCAGATCTGGTTCAGGTTCAGATCTGAAGCCAGCTGCTGGAAGACAGTTGCAGGATGAATTACTCCCAGCTCTACCCTCAGTCTGGAGAGAGAGATAACAGACTGGTTTTATGTCACAGCCCACATAGCCTGCCTTTCCTTCCTTCGCATCCCTAGATTCCTTCTATTTGTACAACCTCATTGGCTGCTGGGCAGATCTGAGGTATTAAAAAGAGAGTACACTAAAGAAATCCAGCAAAGACTTTGGTATCTCAGATTCACAGCAGAACAAGATATGGAGCTGAAGGAGCATTTATCACCTCATGCAGGACCCAAAGCATCCCCCTGAAGAGCAGTGTGCTCCTGAGCATCTGACAGCCAGCAGCCATGGTCACAGACACGCTACTGAGACTTATCTAAGGTGCAGTAAAACATCTGTGGCAAAGCAAGAATGTTGCATGTCTCTCACTCACTTTCCACGTGCTGGGCTGCAGCCTTCTCATCAGAGGATGGCCCAAGTGACAGCATGCAGCTACAAGGACTTCTGAAAAACACAGCTGGAGCAGATATGGTGGTCATACACCCCAGCACCTACGGGGTACAGGCATGATGGATGTTGTCGATCTTCCTCTGCAACACTGAATTGCCTTTTTAGATGGGAGTTATCAATTTGCTGCCATAGTAACCCCAAAAGTCACCTAGAGGACAGACTGTCTGGGAGAGCAGAAATGGTTTATGTGTAAGATTAGGGGGAGTCAGGGTCTCTGGGCCCAGGCTGGAGGGTCTGAGACCCCAGCGACCATAGCAAGGACAGGCTGGGTTTCCCCAGGCAATAGGGACTACCCATGCCACTGACTCCAAGGCTCTTTCCTCATCAGAACAGAGTCATCAGCCCTGAAAATGGGTGCTGGTGTTTAATGTCACAACCCAGCTGCTCTCCCAACATCTTTTCCACACGACCTCCCTCTTGCACAAACCTGTGTAAAGTTTAATAACACTCAGGACCACTATCTGTTTGTCAAATGTGGTTGAAGCCTGTCAAAGGGTTCAAGAGCTGTAGGAGGGGACAGAAAAGCAATTGCCTTTTCTCACACACACCATATGTAATGTGTTCTCACATGCTCCCTTTCCTTAGAAAACCAGGCTAAAACTGGTATGCTTCAACCATTTCAGTTCTTTTCTGTAAATGTTTTCAAACCCAGAAGTTTATCAAAACTGCCCTTTTTCAATGCAAAGGGCTTCAATTTAGCTAAATTGATATTTTCCAACCAAAGATTTAACTGAAAAATTCCCAGACAGCTGTATTCAGCAGCTCAGAGAAATGAAGGTTTCCTTCCTTCATTCTAATGTTCATATGCAATACTGCACATTTTAAACATGTTTCTGTCTGTCCCTAAGCTGATCTTGGCTTCTCATTCTCACTGAGTGTTTTAAGTGTATTAATTCTATTGAAAGATGCTGTCAAACCTGCATCTGCGTTTGCATCTATGATTCTACCTCTGAAAAGCACATTTTCTTTTCAATCTGACCCACTGAGCACTGATTGCAAGCAACAATTTCTTCTGCTTTCCCATCATCTCTGAGATGGCCTCCTTTTTGTATGGAGTTTATGGTCACTGACTCTGGATTGTGTCATTATTTGTCTTTGTTCCATGTTTTAACCTTTGTTAGAGACTCAGCCATTGTGCAATTTCTGTTCAGTGACCTATAATACCCTAGTTTAGTTGGCATTTTGATCTTAGATTCCTGGCGAACAACCCATCGTATGCAACGCTTCTTTCCCTTTCTGTTTTCATCACTTCCCCACTCTTTCATTCCCTCCTACCTTGAAAAAAGTCTCCTGTGTGTTTCCTTACCCTCTTCACACTCTACTCTCCCTCTCTTTAGGCTGTCTTTCACCTGTTCTTTCTGTCTCTCTTGCTTTCTTCCAAATCAGCTTCCCCTTCCAGGAGACTTCTCTCTCAAGCTCTGCACCATGTCACGTCACCAAGAGGTGCTGCAGTGAAAGAAGACATCTGTTCATCCTCTCAGGATGAGTCTGATCACAAAACAGCTCTTCTGCTGAGGCTGGAAATTTTACCAGATCAAGAATTGTTGGTAGATGACATAATGGCCATAAAAACAAGCTCTAGGGAGTAAAGCCCATCCATCTGCTGAGGACCAGCAGCAGGTGCATGCATGTAGTCTTCACCATCAGAAGAGGGAGTTGCTACTGCTCGTTCACGTTTTGTTACCGGGGAGATGGATTAAGCAGCATTCTGGCCAGCTCCTGGCACTGGAGCCTTTCTCTGGATTGCCACTTGATAGCAGTAAAGGGAGGAACCTGTACAGTGCATCGTATCTTCCCAATCATGTTTCAGGATCCTCTCCCAGCAGAGCCTGGAGAGAACAAACTCAGGCTTGCTGTGCTCAGCTACTGCTCCATCACAGAGTGCCCCCCAGGACAAAGAGCTGGAGCTCTTCATTTCCCCTCCTGCCTTTCCCAGGATCCTCAACTGTGACGTTCAACAGCCGTGACAATATCAGGGCAGCGTTGTTTTGGAGTCTGAATGCTCAGAGCAGAATATCTCCCATTTCACCTCCTCCTGTCCCCGTTGGTTTTGATTCACTCTCTGATGTATTCCTCTCAGGACACATCAGCTGGGAGCTGCTCGCAGGGGAACGTGCTCACATTTCCTCTGGCCGTGGGGACATGAATATTGCAAGGCCTGGGAGACAGCAGCTGAACCAGAAGGGCAATCTATGCTAATTTCCCTCTGTAACACAATGCCTAACAACATCAGGCTCCTTTTCTGTGGTGCAGACAAGTTGTGAGATGCTGGTCTCGCTCAGGCAGCGTGGAAAACACTGTAACCACGGGACAGCATCAGGCCAAGATGGGGAGATGGATGGAAACTCAATGCCTTGCTTTTTCAGTCTGGAAAAAGCAAGAGGAAACTTTTTTTTTTTTAATCTTATGCAACATGCCCTGAGATCTGCTGTGCAATTGCTTGAGATAATTAGTTTATAGAGGAGGTAAGCAGGTAAATAATTCAGAAATGGGTGCAGTCCTCTAATTCTGATAGCTTTGTATGGTTAGGGCCATGTTCACCCCTCCTAACAGGACACAGCAGCCCTGCTCATACCAAGCAGGTTTTCCTCGTGTCAGCTGGCTGGGAGTCCTGTTGTTCCTCTCCAACTTCCACCCAGGCAGCCAGTTGAAATAACAAGCCTGGGGTGTCACATTTAGCCATGGTGTAAGCCCGGGAATGCTCCAGTTTCACGGGAGCCACATTTTGGCCAGTGCACACACACCTGAGGGAAGGGCACACGCAAAAAAAAAAGCTTGGTGGCTTTTTGGCAGCTCCAGAATCTCCCCTTTTCTGTCACCGTGGTGGCATTGTAATGAGAACATGAAAGAGGAAGATAACACTGAAGGGAGGAAAATAAGGCCTGCTTTTTTCTCTCTCTCTCCTGTTTAGAAAGAAAAGGCAAAACGTGGCAGGCAGGCCTATCAGATCTGTCAGCATGACAACTGGCAACGGGAGGGAAGGGGGAAGCGCTATTGTGCACACCATCCTGCTTGGCGGGCTCCTCTCGCTGGCTCGGGGAAGGAGAGAGAAAACAGAGGGAAAACAAGGTGCGGGTGTTCCACCGGGAGCCAGAGACATTTGTTATCAAAATGGAAATGCGCCTCTTTGTTGATGAAGGTGTACCTGCTTCCCATTGTCTCTCGTGCCAGCCCAGTGAAAGGCTCCTTTGATGGCTCCGTGTTTGTGCACCGGCTATGAAATTGCTTCAGAAGACAAAGAGAGCGCGTGTTTATTGGTAATGAAAAGGAGGTGAGGGCTACGTTTCTCTAACCCCAGCTCACCACACGAGCGCAATTTCCCTGGGAGCAGCTGTCAAAGGCTTACAGAGAAAATTGGAAGGCTGAGACTGGATGGGGGGCCAGTGATGAACAGGGAGAGCTGCTGCCCTTTTGCAGGGCTAATGTGGCCATCTGCTCTGATTTAACAGGCCTGCTCCAGTCCAAGTGCTTTGAAGCCCTCTGAGCCCCTCGCTCCCCCCTCCTCACTACGCTGGCTTCCACGAGCAGTGAGGACAGGGCAGGGGGGACGCTGCTGCCTGCCACATAGTGCCGTGTTAGGCCACTGTCCAGGCACTGAGATGGGACCTTCCGTGGCTGGGGAAAGGAGAGGAAGAATCTATAGCTGGAAGAGCCTCAGGGCTGTACATCTCTCCCCTTTCTACTCATCACCAGTGACCTTAGCTGGGGAGTGCACCAGGGACACAGATGCACGTAAAGCATCACCAAAAGCGCAGGGATAACACCCTCAGGAAACATGCCAGACAGCGTAACACCACCCAGCAAAGCCGTCAAAGTTTCAGCACCGAAAGCACAGAACGCTCACAGCCGAGCTGAGCCAGCCACTCCATCAGGCAGCAGCAGCACTGCGCCGTTAGCCAGCCGCTGCACGGTCCACTCCTCCGGCATCACTGCACGCCTGTCCTCACAAACACAGCTGAACGTGCCAGGACATGGTTTGCACCTGGACTGCTCCCTATTCACCTGCTTCTCACACTCAGTTTCTTGCACAGTCTCCAAGCCCACCTGTGTCGCTCCATGCTCGCGCCGCCCCCACTCCCTCCACTGCCCGTCCTGCCCCTCCACCTCCATTCTGCTCCACTCTCCCCCCCAGCCTGCGACCAGGTGTGTCTCTGGGTGTGCAAATGCTGTATCATCACACACACGCACACTTGCTCATTAACTAATAGCAGCCTTAATAGGAACGTGTTTCTTTCTTCACCTCTCCTTCCTGGGATGGAAAGTTTAATCGCACAGTCATGCTCAGCCAGCCTCGCTCCTTTATCTGTGCAATAAAGAAATGGTTTATGGTAGATAGACGCCTCAGACCAAGCTGTCAATTTCACACAGGGCCTTATCAGCGCTCACACATGGTGTAAGGCCGTTGGAAATTAGACACGGGATTCGCATGTCTAACAAGAGGGGTTAAATGCTTTTTTTTCTTTTCCCCTTGCTTTTCCCCTCAACTGCTCCTTCTTCTCCCCTCCCTCCTTCTTCTCACTGGTTACAACACTGACAATGGCTTCAAAAGGACAGTCTTGCCTGGCTCCTAGTTAAAGATATTAATTTATTGTAGTCTGTTCTTTATTTGATTATTGGTTTATTAAAACTGCCCGAGGTGATACCATTTCTTCTATAACAAATCCTCTGCTCTCTCCTTTCATCTGTTACCAGTTCTATTGGCAACACAAAGACAAGTGGCTGCGGCTTTGGGGGGGGC
>NW_010133148.1:66114-68486 GCF_000699245.1 Pterocles gutturalis | reverse complement strand
GATGGGAGCACAGCTGGGTTTCAGTGGTGTGGCCAAGCCACAGTCCCATGCCCTCCAACACAGAGGAGCTGTCTGCCTGGAAGACGTGTCTCCAAAAGCAGATGTAGTTGTCAGATTCTCTTCTGTCTTGGACTCGTTTTCCATTTGTGGATCTCAACTGCACCCTGAAGAGCACTTCTGTAGTGTGTACCGAGTTCCCGGGGGTGCACTCTATTGCAGCCCAGACTATCAGCCCTGCCTAGCAGGGACCCTCCGCCTTCTCACGAGGGCCATTGCACTCCCACTGCACTCTCCTCCAGCTCTTTCAGTCCAAGCTCAATGCACTCCCAACACCACCACCTACCCTGTAAGTCTCCTAGAATGGGAGACCTCCTCAACCCTGCTCTCTCCTGCCCTGCAGCCCATTCCTTCAGTCCTCAAAATCAAGTGCCCAACACCCAGCGACACTCCCTAATCCAGAATTTTGCTGGAAGTCACCACAGGAATACTATTGCTGTCTGACTGTAGGAAAAGATGTGAACTGCTCTTTCTCAGGCCATCCACACAGCAACCAAGTCCATTTGTATTCAGAGAGTGAACCCTCCGGTGTTTGCACTCGGGGATGGAGTTATTGCAGCAAACTGTAACTCTGGCTGGAAGCACTGCCTGGTGCAGCCCCAGCCCTATCGAAACTGCATCCAGCATTGCCTCTTCCCATACCTCTGCCAGCCCCTGCAAAGCATCAGCCCCCTTCCTCCATCTCAGCAGCTGCAAATGCTTATCCCCTTCTCCTGATCTGCCCTCCAGCTCAGCCACAAATGTACAGGAATATTTTTGCAGTGACAGTAGCTTGTTATAGACTGCAGTGCCTGCCACATAAAAGTCAGCAGCAACATAGAGGAGCGATTAATGATAATGGTTGACATTTTATGCAGTGCCTTCCAGTCTAAGTGTTGCAGGGCACTTAGCAGGTTGCATCAAAATACAGCCCCTTGTTTCCTCCAGAGACAGAAAAATAGCCCCCTAGGGAGTGCAAGAGGAAAGCTGGGTTAATGGCACCTGGCAAGAGTTGTCCAGAAACCTGGGTGGGCAAGTAGAGGGGAAAGTCAACTCCCTTCCTTCTCAACTAGAACAGGGCACCCAAATCTTTCTAACATCTTTAAAAATCCTCACTTGCATGTCTAATGATGACCCAATTTCAGTGCTTTTTTTTTTTTCTAATACACTGCTGATGTAATTCCTGGAGGCTCTGGGGCAAGGCTTGGGGCAGATTTGCATTTGGGTGAGGGGAGAAGCAGCCCTCTACACTATTCCTCGACCTGCAGCTTGGACTCCAGGAGACAGGACAGAAGAGAGGTGGAAGCCTTCCAAGATCTGCTGAACTCCCCTCCTCTCCTCTTCTTGCTGTTTACAAGCCTTTTGAAAAGAAAGCTGCCTTCAGCACTGATGATTGTTGCAGAACAAGGTGTCTGTGGCTTGAATTAAGGCAGGTTTCATCCATCATGGGGAATCTGCATATTGCCAAGACGAATGTCTCCCACACTCAGTGATGGTTCTGAAACATCTTCATCACAACAGAGGCCTGTCTCAGCTGACCCGTAATTTAATTTTCTTCCTTTCTGTCTTAGACATGTACAGCTGGGAGGGACCTCAGGAGAAAATCACATCCCTTTCTCTTTCACTGAAGCAGAATTATACATACCCAAAACGTCCTTGCCAGATGCTGGCGAAGCCAGAATTATACATACCCAAAACGTCCTTGCTTGCCAGATGCTGGCGAAGACCCTCTTTATAGGGAGGAGATTCAATGACTCTCCTGGATAACTTGTTCCCATGCCTTGCTCCTGTCATAATTAGAAAGCTTTTCCTTATACCTCACCTGAATTGTCTTGTTGCATTTTTTCCTCTCCCATTCATTACAAATAAATAAGTAATGAACCAAGCAGTTTTCCTGCCTCCCTTGCTCAGTAGGAAATTTTGACATGAGCCATAGGGAATGAGCCCCACCCAGAAGTTAATTTTTTGTTCCCAAGTATGAGACACTTGAGATTAAGGCCTGAGACCTAGAGAAAATAGATTTGCACAAGTAAGAGGCATTTATGCAATATGTTGATTATAAACCAGCACTCCAGGATTCGTACTCCCGCAATGAATGTGGTGCCTGGGGCATTAAGCTCCTGACTCACGTCAGTGTTACAGGCAGAGAATGGCTGAATAATTCATCAATAATCCTACAAATTTGCTTCCATTCCTGTCTGTGAGCTCTCTGCATGAAGATGTCTCTCCCAGAATCTATTCATTAGGTGAGGTTACTTATAAAAACGGCAGAGGGACTCTGGGTGTGAAGCCCTGGTCCTAGTGGAAGTTCTGAATTTGCTTTGCTTTGCAGCAGG
>NW_010133148.1:53428-66098 GCF_000699245.1 Pterocles gutturalis | reverse complement strand
TCAGGGCTCGAAATGAGAGCTGTTTGGGATTGGCTATGCTGCTCACATGGTGTTGTGTCTGTCTCCTGAGCAGCTGAACTCAACCCCTGGAATGAGTTTCCAGGGTGAATATCACATTTGATTTCCATTAATGTGCTATAACATTGCTTAAAATTCACTTCTATCAGTCAGACTGATCTATCTATCTATCTATCTGTATAATTTTATTTCTAGAGCACCCATCACTGCACCATCTAATTATTAATTCGTCCACTGGAGTCTTTGCTGCAAGCTCACGTCAAAGGCATGTAGATACAACTAGAGCAAATCAGCTGAAAAATGCAAACAGATATTGTCTGAAATCTGCTGGCCAAGACATTCCCCTGTGTCTAACCCTGGTTTTCCAGGCCCTTTTAAACTGTTGAACAACATTCACAAATCCAGAAAGGGGTGGAGGGCAGGGAGGGTGAAAAAAAAAAAAGTTTAAATTTGCTCAGGGGTGACAAAGTTCCACTCTAGCCGTGGGGCAGGAGCAGCCAGCAGCCTGTACCGCTCTCCTTTACCCCACCAGCACCCCGCTGCAGCCCGCGCTTTGCTTTGGCACGTGGACTGGCACAGAAGCAGAAGAAGCGAGTGCAGATTTCACCATCAATTTTCCCATGGACCTTAGACCTTCCCTGGCACAAAGGGTGGGAAAAGCAAAGCACATTGCTGTCGGCAAACGGTGCATGAATGAGTCACTCTCCCCTTACCCTGATTCCCCGCCGTCCCCCCAGGTGACAGTTCACGTGGGAGGATAAATATAAATAAAGAGAAGGAAGCTGAAGCATTTTTATGACTCATGTAATATTCATTTTGAATTAATTTGTACATGATTCTATAAAAAAGATACATTCCATAAGATTATTTTTGTGAGCTCTAATTTGCTGCTGGCAAGGAGCAGCGTTTGGGTCTTTTACGGGTATTAGTTCCATAGTGTATAGCAGGAGGCAGAAGAAGTTTAATTATGATTCACTGAGCCACATTGTGGGTATGTTTTAAAGCCACTTAATTAGTGTAGAAATATACAGCTGTAATTATCCTGAAATATGGCCTAATTAACCTATGGAAAACCCATACACGTGGCTCAGGAAACTTGGAAGCATTAATAGACTATTAATATACCAGAGCTGAGAGCCCATCACGCTCACATTTGGGAACAGGAAGGCAGAACATCCTCAAGCGGGATCTCCCATTGAGAACAGCAATCTGTGGAACGTAATGCCCTCCCCTGTGCTGGGAATGACCGTGGCAGGTCTGGTGCACTGGTGCACCTCCTGCCACAACCTGTGTATGTCAGCTGGAGTGAAGTTGCTGTGGTCCGACTCTTCTACCGATCGTCCCAGCCCCTTTCCTCTGTTCTGTCCTCTTCTTAGATCCTGACATACATGTCCCTACATCTCCTGCCCTACATCCTTCCCACTCCACTGACATTTGTGGAGGCTCAGGAAACACACAAGGTGTCCGCAGGCACTTCAGCCACGCTCTGTCGTTTGCCCCTCTCTGGAACTGGAAACGACTAAATGCAGCAATGGACCGTTCCCTTGGGATGAATTCCCAGCCCTGAAGCATAAAGCAGATGATCAGGGAGATAACTAAAGCCTGGCTAAAGCAAAAAGGTGATGGCAAAAGGCAAAAGGTGTTTATTCCTGGGTGTTAAAGCTGATAAAAACAGGAAGAAGCAATTAGCACTTCAAAGACAACTAGATATCATAGGGTTTCCCAAATCATCTTGTAGACCCAAGAAATCAGGCTTGCATTTTGCCCTTGGAACACTGCATACAGGAGCAGAGCAGCAAATTAATGCCATGTCCCTCAGCCCCATCAATTTACAGATGAGGAAACCAGGGCATACGCCTGGAAATCAAATTCCCTGACTATGCTTTCCTTATGCCCTGCTCTAACAATCAGATCATGCTGCCTTTTAGCTGGGAAAACATCCTGATTTTAATAGAGCTTCATCTTTCAGGAAGGGGCATTTACTTCCACTTGAGCTGAAGAAGCAGCAGAAAGACAATGTCTGAATTGGTAGGGAGGGGTGATGGGGGCCGAAAGGAGGGAGGTGGAGAGAGAAGACAGGAAGGCAGCAGCTGGTGTGAGCTGCTTCTTTAGGCAGAGCACATAACCAAATATTCAAGCAGCGTCTCCATCCTTTGGTGATCAAAGCAACAGAAATTGAATCCGGCTGTAATCATCCACAGGGTAGTTTACTTAAAATTCCCCTAATTATGGAAGTGCAGAAAATTACTGCTCCATGATGCACTGAATAGGAAATTAAAGGCTCCCACAACCCAACTACTGCCACTGCAGCTTAAAGGGAAAAGACAAGGCAAGTTTAGAGAAAAGGAGAGACAAAGAAATAAATGCAAAAGTGGCAGGATGTGTGAGCAGCACACCAGCGAGGGGAGGGGAAGACCAAGAAAAAAAGGTAATTGTCTCTCTCTCACTGTGTGGGATGCCACCAATTTTGGAGACCTGCAAGCTAAAGAGAGCACTGAGAGAAATACAGGCTTTGCTGTGCTGGCCCTTCCACTTTGCCAGCAATTGTGCTGTGACACATGTGACACTGTAGCCCAAGCAATACTTTATCCTCAGCTTCTGGCTGAAACTCAGAAGACTCTTCTGAGTGCCATTCTGTCTGATATGCAAGACTGGGGGATGTCTGTATCTAAATAATCTGAATGATTGCATCCCAGAATGTTCTTCCAGCAGCAGTTTTTTGTGATAGATGACAGCAGGTACCACAGAGGGCTCAGCCACCCACCTGAGTCACTTAGGGATAAGGGGCTGGAAGAAGGTATTGTACGTTAAGCTTTCTCCATCTGCTGTGCCTGAGTCTGTCCAAGGCTCCTGATACCGAGTGACATCTCAAGGGGACGTTCTGTTTTCTGTGGCTCTTTTGTCCTGTTTAAGCAGGTAGCATCGTTCAGTGTCTCTGGGGTCAAGCATATGGTGCACTGTGGTTCCCTAAGAGAGACTCAGAGCACGCTTATCTTGCTCCAGATGTTTTATATTGGGTGTGAGAGAGAAGCTGGCTCCATCTATCTCAGGAGCACACGCAGTCTGTGATTAAGCAGAACACTTTGCGTACTTAATATCAGTGTCACTTCAAAAGCCCTACATTCACTTAGAATGAATGAGCTCAACAGTGCAGTGCAGAGCGTGTGCTTCCCACAATCACGGGCAGCTGTTTTGGCTCCGGCTTCCTTCTCCCAGAACTGTGTGCTACAGTACATCAAAAACCGCTTACAGGAGTCAAATAATCCTCCAGGGAGTAACACCCCCATTAGAAACCAGTGCTGGGGCGGGAAAACACCACAGACAAGTGTAATTCATCCCACCAGCATGTTTCTACTCAAATAAATCCTCCAGTTCTTTTGAAACAAACAACAACAGAAAATAATCAGTGACCCAAAAATGTGTATTTTTGCAACTCTTCATCTGCAGAGGCCTTAGCAACCATGGTGTGGCGCCCATGGGCAACCTTCGGCCAAGGGCTTAGTACCTGTGAGCACAGGTGGGAAGGGACCCCAGGGTGTCTCTAGCCCAGCCTCCTGCTCAAAGCAGGGCTACCTAGGAGTTCAGAGCAGGTTGCTCAGGACTTGCTCCAGTTCAGTCCTGAGAACTTCCACAGACAGAAACTGCACAGCCTGGGCAATGTCGCAGGGCAATGATGGTAAAGAGTGGTTTATGGGCTTAGCAGACATCGGGGAAGAGGAGGAAACTGAGACTTGGTGAACAACGTGGCAGAGCAACAGAGGGGCTTTTGCAGGCTAGTGTTTTGTCCTCCTTCAGTCATAAACACTGGCTCCCCTTTGCCATCACAGTCACTAACTCCAGCAATAACACGAGAGAGTTGTCTGCCTTCCCAAGGTACCCCCAGAGCCGAGCCAGCTTGCCAGCCAGCCGTAGGTCTCAGGTCTGTCTTTGCACACATCCTGGCTTTTGTTTGAATTGAGGTGTCTGCAGTTCCTGGTAATAACATGGGACATTAGCCTGCTGATGACTTTGCATAACAAGAGGATTGCAATTAACATGATGATCCTTTCTTGTGTTTGAGCACGTTGGTATGGGTCATGAAGTTGGTGTAGCAAAATGATCCAAAGGGAGTTATTTATCTAGCTGTAAAGGGGCTGTGTTCCTGCAGAAACAAGAACTCCAGTGTAAGGTAGCTGCTTACGTCCACACACATCAGTCACTGCTTGCCCGCACTCTGGTGGCACCGAGGGGACACAGTGCGCTTCTGCGTGCCTGCTGGCTGTCTGTGATGGTGGCCCCATGCCCAGGAGAGCTGGCCTCCCTAGCTTGAAACACACCCTGAAGCCTGCCCGATACCCTCCTGTCCTGTGCTCCCTGCCTGGAAAAGCCAGGACTCCTGCCTCTGGCAGAAATGTCTGGCCCTGCCAGCTGAGTTCAAGGGATAGATCTATCTTGATGCCTCAAGTTCAAGAAGTCAGAAACCCGGGTGAGTTAGAAGACCATGTGTTAGGTCTTGGCTGTCCCCCAGCAGAAACCAGCCCTTCTCCTGACCAACTCCAAACGCTGTGTCCTGGACCACCGAACCACAAACACCCATACCATGTTCTCACCCACAGAGGCATTCCCCTTCTTTCCCTTCTCTCTGCAAGTGCCAGTATTGATTTCCCAAGGCAGAGAATCCTGTTGAATAAACCAACATTTGCTCCAGTCATCATCTGTGCAAAGACCTGCATGCCCAGGCACACACGGGCAGCAGACTGCGTTTGATGATCTGCCATCTTCCTGTGATGGGAATCGATGTCTCTCCACTCCCTTCGCCTCCACCTCTCCTGCTGCTGCTGTAATCACTGACCAGTAACAAATGAGATGGATTTATGATTACTGTGTGGTTAATCAGCTTACGGTAATTAATGGAGATGCACCTGAAAGTTTGCTGGCAAGTCTCCAGGGATGCTACTGTGTTGGAGAAGGGAGAGCCTGTAAGAGAGAAAGGCTCTCTCACTTGCACAGCTTCATCAGAGATGCATCTCTCCCTGGTTAAATTAATTTTCTCTGATGAAGTGATAGGCTGATGAAGTGATCATGAGGGTTCTTTCATTAGAGATGTGTGGCAGAGAGCTTATGTGGATGAAAGTGGCCGTTAACTCTGCCCCCACTCCCTGTACAAGCCTTACAGGGTCCCAGTGACTGATCAGTCCCCAGGGCTGGCACAACAGCCCTGTTTGGGGCAGGTGGGAGGGACAGACTGTCGTGATGGGATTCAAGCTCTGCCAACAGGGCCTTCCTGTTCTGTCCTACCTTGACAAAGTGCCTGTCACAGTGCTCTTTTATCTAAGCAATGCCAGGACATGAGCTTTCAGCCTGTTTCCCCCCCCGAGTTCTTACGTCCTCTCCACATCGTCCCACAGAGAAATGTCTGCAAACCCAAACCCCTTCTCCCCTGCCAGCACTCAGTCTTGCTCCACTGCTCCAGCTGCCGGTTCCCAGCATCCAGGCTCAAAGAGATGGCAGGTCAGGAGCTTGCAAGCATTTCGCACCAACTTGTTTCCTAGCAGACTTCACCCACTTTTTCAAATCACATGAAATCTTCCATTCTCCACCTCCCCCTTCAGAGCTTTATTAAGCCCCGTGCCACTCCTGTCACTTGAAAAGACCATCCTTCCTGTTCCCTTTTCCCTGCAAGCATTATTAACAATTCTAAGCAAGCCTCCCCAAAAATGAAGCTTCAATCTCTGCAGCATCTTTTTGGGCTCCTTCAACACTTATAAAGTAAGCAAAGTATTAACCATGGGAGAACTGCTTTTTCTCAAAGAGGAACAGTGGTTTACCAGGATGCAAAGCTCTGCAATGGAACAGAGTCTGGATGTCCACATTAGCTCTCCTCCCTTCTTACACTTCAGATGTAACACGCATGGTCAGTGTCTCTTTTGCACGTATCTCACTGTAAAGCCAGATGAATGCAGGGTTTTAAAGACCTATCACATGCTGTTGCCCAGTACTATCTGTTTCTTTAGCCTGGGGTTTTTCCCCCCCCAAACGCATGGTCAGTGTCTCTTTTGCACGTATCTCACTGTAAAGCCAGATGAATGCAGGGTTTTAAAGACTCTTATCACATGCTGTTGCACAGTACTATCTGTTTCTTTAGCCCGGGTTTTTTCCCCCCCAAGCTGTGTATCTCATAGTAAATTTCCAATACAGTTTGTACCGTGTTTTGCATAACTCTAAATCATTTCATTAATGAAAAAAACCCAAGCCATTATAAAACAAATATACAAAATATGAACAGCTAATCTTTCCCGTATATTGCAAGGATTAAATAAACAGAAATATCAGCAGAAAGTATTCTAGACACGTTGAGCTGCCATAAAATTTTGTAGGTGAACTGTTAATTTACATATTCCCAAAATGCAGTAGGGTGACACTTTCGAAATTAAAAACTGATGATACAAATGGCATTTAAAGTTCATTTAATATTATTTGTTAAAATTCCACAGACAAATCTGTCATATGTATAGCAGATCCTATTACTAGAAGAAGAAAAAAAAAAAAGCAATTGAAATCAAAACCCACCCCAACACTGAAGGGTCTATTAAAGCAGTAGATGAGAATTTGCATTATCAAATAATCCTAACAGGAGATTTTAAAAATGTAAACTGTAGAGGGTTTTAAATGTCAATTTATACCAATAACTAGTTTTATAAACAGACTTGACTATGCTCCTCCTAAAGACAATAAGAAAATGTTTCCCTGGGGGACTGGGAATACCCAAACAGCAGCAGTTGTATTTCTGAATACCAAATCTGCAACCACCTAGGATTAGGTTGAAGAACTGCAGTCAAAGAGATAGTGTAGCATATGGTCTGTCAGTACAGTGGGTCTGTCACTGGCCCTGTATTTTGCTTTCTCTGTGACTCTGAGGATGGCCCTTTCCCACCCAGTTCTGACCTGTAAGTATTGCTTCCCATAGGTCTGTATAGCAGCACCCACAGGAAAAGCCCAGTCTCAGGCTATCTTGCCCCTATAATAATATTCTCGATCCTGGGATGTTGCTACAGCAGCAAATTCTCTCTCTGATTTAATGCCTGGCATGGGATGTCATTCATTGTAAGGAGCCCCATTCTGCAGGGACTGCTGCTGCCTCTCCCAAAAAATCCCCCTGGGTCTCTGGATCCCAAAAACCAGGAAAATTGTGAATCCCTACTGCCAGGTAGCAATATGGAGCAAGTGATCCCCAACCTGACATAAGAGGTGGCTGCAGAACACCAAAAGGGAAGCCATCCCTTAACCTGAAGCTTGGAAAGTTATTCCCACTGACCAAAAAGACGCAGAGTAAGACTCTTTCTGCACAAAGCGAAGCATCCTGATTTAAATGACAGATGGCTCATGCACTGTCTAAAAAAGCCAGATACTTGTATTTCTTTTTGTTTGCTTATTTATTTCCCCCTTATATAAATATGGAAGGAAAGCATTGCAGGTGAAATCGTGCATGGAAATTAATCTGGTTCATAGTCCTCATAAATATTAACAGAGTGGTAAATATGTAACCTTACTTCTTTTTCCCTCTGCTCTCATCTCTTCCAAGTTATTTTCACCAGGGAAAGTTAAGTAGTTGGGGTGGTTGTCTTGGTAAACGAGACCATGGCAAAAGGGAAGGTTTTCAGCCCGACCCAGTCCCTGCAGTGGTGTGATCAAAGCAGTGCTACCTACATGAAAAGTGATCCCTGCATCATGATGGGGCTCTTCATTGTGTGGCTGCTTTTTTTCTTTCTGAGCATCTATCTGTTCTCTCCCCTTCCAAACAATTTCACCAGAAAAACAACTGAGTGAGAAATTAATAGACACTTTCATCTGCACTATAATAAAGTGTGTGCATGTTGGGGAAAAACAGTGGAGGAAAACTCCATCTACAGATTAAAGCAACAGGCCTTATCTGCAACGAATTTGGTTAGGGGCTTGGAGGATAGTGACGTGCCTTGAGCTGGACGAGAGCTTTGTGCCACAGGAGTGACTGGAGTGAAAAGGCCTCTGTGGCATGAAATGCAGAAGTGGGTTTATAGCACTAGGATTTATCTGTGACTCCGAGCACTCACAATATTACTCATATGCCTATTAGAAAAGCAAATGGATGGTGCCCTTAGGCCATATAATCCCTCAGAGGCTGGCTGCAGCTATAAAACTGAGTATTTATGGGCAGGGCTCCTCTGTGAACTCAGGCAACAGATGCCCTGAGTAGGACCAGGGGTAGACGGGGACAGGGAAGGGTCACTGCTCCTCCCTGAGCAACAAAGCAGAGGAGAGAAGAGGGACCTTGTCCTCTGTGAGGGAAGGCTCTGCTGGTCCCTCCGAGCTGCAGGGGCTCGGGGGCGAGCGGCTGTACACAGCACTGGGTAACACGCTGCTTAGAGCATGCCTCTGCCGCTTTGAACCTCTGCTGCAAAAAGCTGCTGAGGCGGGAGAGACGTTTCCATTTCATACTAAGCTTCTCTGGGTCAGGAGGGGATGTTCTCCTCAGATGGTGGCCAGGGAGGGGGGTCCTGCAGCACCCCACAGCCAGCACACAAGTCTCACGCTGCTCCTGGGGGGAGAAGCGCCTGCACTGTGCTGTGGTGCACCCCTTTGGCAACTACTGGTGTCAGGGAACCGAATCAGCATCACAGAAAGCTTGTTCTCACTTGTCCCTGAGCCACAGCTGTCCCGAGCTGAGCCAGTGCTTCCCTCAAGGCTAAATCCATGCCTCCAACTGCAAGCTGTTCGGAGTTCCCCTAGCTTCACACACCTCTCTGCTCATGCCCATCTGTGCCACTCTGCAAGACGTAGGGGAAAAAACCAAAACAAACACCACCAAACCACACAACCAAACATTTGAAGAAGAGGGATGTCTTTTCCAAGGCACCCTGCCTCCTCAGGTAGCCCAGGGCTGATGCAGTCAGAGAGCTGGCAGCTGGGCTTGCTTATTGAACAAGGCAAACCTTCTGCCAGGGAGACTGAATTGCCTCCTCTCACATGCACACCAGCACAGAAAGATCTGTAAAATCAATGCATAGGATTTCACTGTCAGATGTCCGGATATGGACAAGGTCCTTCCCCACCAGCCTGGTCCTCTCGCAGCAGAGAGGGGTGAACTACAGGACCCCTTCTCCCGAGCTCCTCAGTTCCCACCCTGCCTTGCTATTTGTTCAGCAGCTCCTTCTGTTGCCTCTAAAGACATCTGTCCCTCCAGCAGTGACACCGAGGCTGTGCAAAGTCTTGTGATGCTGGCAAGGAGTCTAAGACTAGCAAAAAGATCTGAAGCAGCAGGCTCAAGCGCCTGCTCGCTTTCCAATTCCTATGGGTCTGCACCAAGCCTTGAGCTGGTGTCCTCCACACCATGCACCAGCAGGAAAACACCTTTGTGTCGCCAGCCAGGGGAGAGAGCGAGAGAGGCAGACAGAGACCTACATACAGAGACAAACACTGTTTAGGAAAGGACTGCTTCTCTTGTGTCCTGCTGGTTTTATTTCATGTGTCCATGTTTTTCCATCCAACAGTGCAAATGATGTAGGTTTCAAAGCAATCATGCCATTTTCTGTTAGCTGATCTTTTAATGCCTACATTTATGAAAGATGGCACCCTATATTTTTTTTTGTTTACATGGATCGTTGCTGAATTGGAACTTATCCTGTTTTCATGAAAGGTTTCCTCCCTTTTTGGCAGAGAAAATGAATTTGGTTTCAAATCCAGCCTATGTGAAAGATCACGTGGCCATGAATAAAATCTTGAATCAGTTCCAAATGGTGAATATCACGAAGGCAGATTTGTACCAAAACCTCTTAACACTTGCAGTTTCAGATATTTTCAGCAGGGAAAACCCTGAACTTGGCAAAATTTCACAGAGAAGACATATTTCACTGGCATAAGTTTTCCTGAAAGACAAAATTGTGAATCATATACAAAAGAAGAAGAGGGAGAAAAAGCTGCTGGAACTTTATACAACATTGTCATATTTACACCCCCGAGAAGCTTCCCTGAAAAGCAGCCACCATTGGAGAGAAGCAGGGCAGAGAGACAAAAATCTGCAGGAATACATCAGGTGAGGATGCAGATGAGAAAGTTATTCAAAATGAGGGAAGCAGAGGAGGCAGATGAAAACGGTGGCAGGATTGGACCACGGCCCTAGTTTTTGTCCAGGCTACCCATGAGTAAAATCAGATATTGGAGTAACATCTCTCTGAAATCAAACCACTCATCTTCCTCAGTGGAGATGGATTCCACAGCACAGCAGCTGTTTCCTGCCCACCTCTGCTCCCCGTGTGACACAACCTCAATTCAGTCCCTTCACGCCCCCGTATTTCCTTTAATCACCCTTGGGCAATCCATTCCCTTTCTGTCCTGAAGCCGTCAGGCCTCTCCAGAAGTGTGGAGCTGGGGCAGCAGTTGTTCTGTCATGAACTGACATCTCCAGAGAGGCAGCTCAGGTCTTAGCAACAGCAAACCCAGAGGCAAAGCTGGAAAGCTATTAATGTTTAACACACAGGGAAGCCGCTGCCTGTCAGGTGCTCCCATCACCCAGAGACTGGCAGGCAGAACGTGTTAGCACATCTGAAGCTGCTGAAGGGTTTTATCAGCCTGACAGGACAAGGCATACTCGTCTCCTCTCCTGCTGCATATCTAGTGTAGACACAGAGAAGGAGACCCCATGGTATGGACACAGCTAAGCCCATATGTAGCTCTGACACACCAGCTCCCAGCAGCCGCAGGGGAGCGCTGAGTTTGCATGGAGGGTTTGAGATGCAGCAACATCTTTTGGCCAGACCCAGCTGGGGCTGTAGCACGTGGTGAAGCACAGCACAAATGCTCTTCACTGCTCCCAGTGATGCTGTTTCCCAGCATCCTGAAGATACACCTTTCCATCTCTGTAGCAAGCAAGGAGGAATTGTATTTTGTTGCACCTGGTGCAGTGGGATACAGTTTTTAGTTGCTCTGCTGAGTGCTTTCAGGCATTGCTGGCTCCGAGGAGAATCCAGGAGATTAAGTTAAAGGTTAAGACATCACTATGGAGACAGAGGCTGCAAATACTCCGTTATCAGCCAGGGGATCCCTAAAAGTGCTTCAGAAATAGGGTCACATATTGCACGAGCCCCTTGCAGGCTGTGTCCTAGAGCATCTGAAGCACGGATCAAACCGCACTTGGAACCAGGATTTCTCAAGACTGAAGCTGTGTGATGCCTCTGGTGTAGCTTTTCCAGATAATTTGGGCCAGTTCTGGGAGGCATGAATGTAGCAGAGCTATGCTGCCTCCACAAAGTTTTAAGCATCCAAATTTCTGGCAAGAGAAGGCACAAAATAGAAGGGGCTGTGCGGGGGCTGTGAAGTGCGCAGACCTTCCCCCAGACTGCACCTCCCCTCTTGGCTCCACAAACACAGATGCCCAGCCAGAAGGAACCATTGATCGGCATGACTAATGGGGACTTTAAGGAGGAAAGTGTGCCAGATCAATATGCAATCCACAGTACATGAATCACTCTAGCTTTTCCAATTTATTCAGCTCCAAATCAAATGAACGAACAAAAGATAAATATATAGCCACGGGGAGGGTGGGGGGGTGAGGAAGGCAGGTGGGGAGGCAGACTCTCATACGGGGTAATTAACTAGCCTTTTTCATTCTAACAAAGCATTAAGCCAGTAAATCTATGAAAATGGGAATACTCCAGAGAGTCGTTACCAGCATAAAGCAGAGACTCTGGAGACCTGCTCCTCTTCTCCAAGTTGCTTGGGTAGAGGAGGGGAAGGCAGAGCTGCCCCTGGGCGCTGAGACAGCCCCTAGGGCCAGCCAGGGCTGCGGGATCCCTGCCTTTCCAGCAGTTGGTGTGCTGAAGCTTCAGCCTCCCCGCTGCACTCTCAGACCTGCAGGCTGGGGGAAAGCATCTTACTGGCTAGAGGTGCATAAAAACTGGGTTGGTTTCATTCCATAGAGGAGAAAGAGGAGAAAAACATTTATTCTGGGGATGAGACAGAGAAACTGATTATTTCCCTTTTGGGTCAACTTGGAAGTTCCTTATGTTCAAGTCAGAATATTTAGGTCAGCTTTGGGGATTGCCCTGTGCATGGTCCACCCTTTCGCTTTGCTGCTTTCTTTAGGGTGAAAGCTATTATTAGATGACAAAATGTGGTTTTAAAATGAGAGACAGTAAAGTTTTGTCTGATACAAGTAAATGCCAGATCAGCCTTTTACAAAAGAAAGTATTTAACGCTTAAGTATGTCGCCATGTCACATGGTTTCATATCCCTCAGACCTTCATTTTAGGGATTCATTTGCTATTTCCTCGAAAAGAAAAAAATTGCTGAGAGATCACATGCCCCTGCAAGTTCTTTTCCAGCTTGTCCCTCTCCAAGTCCCCTCTTCTTCCCCTTCTCTTGGCTCGGCCAGGACTGAGGTTCAGCTTCCCCCAGCCCTGGTGGTAACCCCACACCTTCTGTGGCTGTACCTTCATCCCACGGCTCCCACCACTTCTCACACCTTCTGCTCATCCCTCATGCAACCTCAGCCTCACAGCAGCTCTCTCCCACCCACCGCCAGTCTCCTGCCCTTGCTACGTGCAGTTTTCACACACCTCTGATGAGATGTCCTCCTCAGGAGCACAAGTGACTCCTGCAGAAGAAAGAAGTGAGGTTACAAAGAAGAGGGGGAAGGGAA
>NW_010133148.1:38897-53397 GCF_000699245.1 Pterocles gutturalis | reverse complement strand
GAGTGTGAAAAAACCCCACAGGTTCTGAAAAACACCGGGTTTTGATTCTGAGCACTTTCTCTCCCCCAGGCCCACATACACAGAACAGTAAGTTTAATTAAAATTGCATTAATTCTTCTCATATTGAGCCGATGTGCCTCCTGGAGCCATCTGTCTCTGACAAAACCATGATGTGGTGTTCTTTCTGTTCTAACCAACCACCAGCACCGCAGCGCTAAAAAATATGTTTTTTCTCATCACGAGGTAGGAAGGCAGCCCCATCCCACAGCCAGAGACGGCATCGATCCTGGCACAGGGATTCTGCCTAGAGAGGAGCACTGGGCACAGGGTCCCGCACAGTCACGCACTGCAGACATACCCCTCGGTGTGCTCATGTCACAACATAGAGAGAAAAAAAGGATGGGGCAGAAAACAATTTTTTTTCCTGACAGAAAACCATCTCAAATTGAGGTAAGAAGTCAAAGTGTTGCCAATTTTCCCAAGATGACCAGTAGAAATACAGTTAAGATTGGGTCACTCCACACCGTACTCCAATACCTTTAGGTTGCTCCGTTTCGATTTTGAGCTTTGGGGTATTTTAAAGCATTCAAGTTTAAACTAGAAGTGAAACGGTAAATTTCAACTAAGACTCTCACAGACTTTGTGCCTTGATTATATGAGACTGAGGTGCCTTGATAATTTTCAAACAGCCCAGAAAATTAATCATGAATGCTTCCAAATCTTGAACAGTTCCATTGTAACAAATCAGCACTTTTCAGTGAAGGAAAAAAAAAAATGCATCTCAGTGAAAAAATTGCCACTGTGCCTGCCTGTCAGAGGCAATCTCATGCTCACCATTCTCCTTCCAGTTCTCTCTGTTCCCTCTTAATCACCCCTCATCCCTGATTGTAGCACATAACAGCTTCCCACCTTCTCCTGTACAAACACACACTTTGTTGTGTGTCCAGCTAAAGAGAGAGTTTATTTTGGAGAGCTGGCATGGGAACACCAGAAAAACCATTGGCTGCTTTAAAGGCTCAGCCTAAAGTTACAGGGACAATTTCAGGTACAACTTCAACTTCTCTAATGGCCGTGAGACCTAGTTACTTTCTTCTGGGCTCCCCTCCTGTACAGGAGTTCCTCCCTTTTCCACAGGCTTAGGGTGTCCCTCACCAGCATACCCCCTTCTTGCTTGCTGTCCTCTTTATTATTCCTTCTGGGAACTTCTGTGCTGCCCAGAGACGTGCTGAGGAGGGATGAGGGGCTTTGTTGCCATGTCAAGATTTTTAATTTCCCTATGTGGTGATGGTATCACTGCCCTGACAGTGTACTAAACACGTCTTATCTCTCTGCCTGTGGAAAAGCAATATCAATTTCGTGGTGTTAAGGGCTGGAGCGAGAACAATGCACTGTGCATTGTTAAACAAGCCACCAGCCCTCTGCTGTACAAGCGGAACAAGTGTAGTCAGTGATACAGACTTTCAGCATAATTACAGCTCACTAGCAAGCACAAAAACTTTCCGTGTCATCCCTCCCTCACCTTGAGTATCCTATATTGCAACAGCCCTTGAGATCAGCCTCATACCTTCTTGCTAGAGACTCCTCCTTTGCCACCTCTGCACTTCAGTCGCTCACGTGTCCAAGTCAAGCCTATGCCAAATTACAGACACGGTTTGTTTATGAGGCCCCCTAAGATGTCCCCTCCCTGTAGGACGTGTGCTAGTGAGCCAATCATGTCAATATGCTTTGTCACCTATGGAAGGATCCGTGTGAAACCGGTCACCCATCTCCAGTTCCACTAGCCAGGATGTACACCCTGGGAAAGGCACGGGACCCTCTAGCTACCAGTTTTGCTCTCCCTCTTCATCTTCGCACGGTGGTGCTGCACCCTCCAGGCCTTTGGGCAGTCACCCTGCATGCATGCACGTCAAAGCCTCTGATCTGGTTTTGGCAGCAGAGTGTTTGAAAGAGAAGCCTTGAAAACTGAACTGTGCTCTGACAAATAGCATCAGGCATGAATTTATTAAAACTGTGCAGCTGGTGCTGCTCCCATCACCTGTTTGAAGCCTAAAGGTCCCCAGCAGAGCAAAGTCCTCAAGCATGCGCTGAGCTTCAAACACTCAAGTTGTCCTACTGTGTTCACTGGGAATGAGGCAGGTGGGAGCAGAGCCCTGCTGAGGACTCTGGGGTTGTCAATCTGAGCCTCTTGTTTGAGTTCTGTGTTTACTTAATGCTGGTATTAAAGAGTTGAAAGGGATAAACTTCTGCCAGGCAAAAACCCAGCACAAACCAGGTTTTATCATTAAACAGCCCTCCAGCAGAGACATATGGCTTTTGCCACATCAGAGCCCCTCCAGTAGCCCCCAGATTGGGCTGGGGATACACCACTCTTGCACAGGTTCAAAACTGCCTTTGTGATAGCTAGGAAGCCCTACAGAAGCCATGCTCCTGTCCATCTCCACTTCAGAGACAAGCAGTCCTTCATACATCCTCACAGGGAGGTGGTGACATCTGACACAGGATGAGCCACGGCACAGGAGGAAATTCCATGGCCATTAGTTCAACCATGCTACCCTCGCTTTAACCGCCCCCAGCACCGAGCTGCATGCAGGAGGCTGATCTTGTTGAGGCAACCAAGAATGTCAGCATTGGAGAAGCTTGGAAGAGTCTATAAGATTTGTTCTAGTGTTTAACCCCTTACTGACGGGTCTCACCATTGGAGACTGCCACTGCAAACTCCCATCCTACTGCGCAACCTATAGAACCACATTGTCACCCTATCTTCAACTGGTTCGAAGGGGGGAAAGCGTCATTGCCTGGTGCATTGTCTGGACACTCAATGACAGCACAAGGCACGCTGTGTGTTCCCCCAGAGCTCTCCCACTGAGACAGAGATGGAATTGCCCCCATCCTCCCATCTGTATGTGCCCTTTTTTTAAAAGGCAGATCATAATGTTCTAAAGTCTAATTGCTTCTCTTAGCAGACAGATTCACATAATGACTATAGTGTTTTGAAATGTTGAATAGCAGCTGTATATCGGTAATATCTCTGGAGCAAGGTCAACCGCTCTGCAGAAAAACTCTATCCTGCCTTTCATATCCCATCAGCACAATCAGCGAATTGGACTCTTCTCCGAATACTAAATGAGGCAGGAAACTCCAGAATGAGCTTCCTTTGACAGTGACGGGCTCCACTTTGTGACCCAAGACTGGATACACGTTCTGGATGCTGCATTACTGCTGCTGTCTTCCCCAGTCCCTGCTCAGGGCTGTTTCCAGCCCCCATCACAGACAGGTCAGGCGACATGCTCAACAGCAGTACTGATCGATAAGGCCAGGAGGCAGAAAGGTCACAGTGACCCAAAGGTGCACAGGAATTGATGGCAAAGCCCATCTCCCCACAGCTCTTCACCTTGGTCTCCCAAAACCACACCTCCCCCTGGTCCATGACCCTTCCAAGCCTTGGATCTGCCACCACCTTCCCAGACAGCAGCAGCAGCAGCCATGGACCAACTTTTTTTTTGTCACTCTCCACTGCAGGGCAAGTCCCTCTCTTCCCTGCTTGCACTTGCCATGGCAAATGGGTGAGCACTGCAAGGTCTGGAAGAGACAGGCATGAAAAGCTGCACTTTTTCATGAGGTGGAGGCTAATGGAGCAGGTAGGGGAGGGTACACAAAGCTAGAGGAAAGCCCAGCTCTGCTGCTAGAGCTATGTGTGTAATGCAACAATTCCAGTACGGGTACTCACAGCACTTGATGGGAAAAACACTCCTAGGAGAGAGTCTGACCCAGGCGAGCAAACTTCTCTCCCTGTTCACCACAGCAGAGGCAGATAAGTGTGCCTACTCTGCCCGAGCCTGTCAAACCAATCTTTCCTTGACATGGGTACCTTTAGTTTGCTTCTGCTTTCATCTCTCTTTAAAAAGGAAAGGAAGATCAGGGGGAAAAAAATCAGTTAACAGGTTTTCATCTCCTCCCCCCTGCTTCTTAAAGGGATATTCATAACACCCGTGTCTGTTTTCCCAGGGCTAATTAGCAGAGCAGATAATAAGCTGGCTTCATGGAGTTAGCATGCATCAATGTCTCTGTTAACTGGGTTAATTACACAGTGGATGGGCATTTGTTTGCTGTGAAGACAGACTGATGATGAGATGTCTTGGTTTCCCAGTGGAAGCAGCACAGACTGACCATGTCTGATGGGAGCATCTGCATGCGGGCCAGTGCTGGAGGGTGAGGGGAGGCTGGGGAGCTCACCGGTACCATGCTGTTGCCATGCCAACCCCATCCCTACTCTGCCGCATCCTGCAGGGTGCTCTGCCTCCTCGACTTGCTCTGGCAGGTTTTCCTGCCTTTCTGGGAGATGGCAAAGGGTTACAGCAATAACCTCTCTGATGGAGAGTGGGGAGGGAAGGCGGAAAGACATGCATTTTCCCTTCAGAGGATGCATGTAATTAATCCATCTGAGGAAGAAAATTTCCCCCCTGGGCCCCAGAGGCAAGCTCTAGGCATGAGCTAGGGGATGGAGCTGCAGAGCAATGGCTCTTCAGTAGACAGAAACCTGTTTCATTTCTCCAGCACCTATCACAAGGCAGTGCAGCATGCCCGGGTCCCGGCTGCACTCACTCCCCAACTGCGGTCTGACCTCTAGCAAGAGGAAGTGATAACAAAGCTAGAGAAGTGTTTCTACATGCCTCGTAGCAAAGTGCTAGCATAGAAGGGGATGTGGTGCGAAGCATGGAAGGAGATACAAAGAATACTGTCAGAGAAAGCTGCAGTATGGATCCTGAGAGCAGAAACATCCCTTTACCAGCCAAATCTTTACCTTGAAATAACTCCCATGAAGGAAAGATACATGCTTTAAAGAGGTTGGGGGCTGTCTCTCGGCATGGCTCCAGAGGCTGCAAGTCTGTCTCCCCAGGCCCCTGAGGATTTCTTATATATTTCCATCTGCATCAGACAGCAGTAGCCCAAATCACTGCCCTCCTCCATTTTTCCCCCCAGAGTGGCATCTTTATTCACAGGGCCAGACCCTTGCTGGGGATGAGCCAGCTTTGCTCTGGTGCAACCAACAGTGTTGCTCTGGCTGTCAGCTGCGTGCCCAGCTCTGTATGTCCCAGGTGGCTCACACCCATACAGTGTTCTGAGGGAGGCATTTAACACCAAGTGACATGATGATGGTGTCTGTCACAGATGGCACCTTTCTCCCAAGAACTGTTAAACTGCTGGTCAGTGAAGAGCTCTGAGCTTTCAGCATCCTGACCCTTTGAATTCTCCATATCTCACAGCTGACCTTTAAACAATTTTTCTGCAGGTGATCTTTCTATTGCAAAGCGGCAAGCCAAAGGAAACGTATTGTTCTCTCTGGCTCAGACAAGACATTTGATGCTTCCCAGACTAAGGATGAATGGAAGACAAGGCAGGAGGGATAACTGTAGCAGCAGCTGCTATCACCCTGTCACCTCTTAGCCCAAAGCACATTGCACGTTCTGAAAGTTCATTCCTCTGGCAATGAAGCCATATCTAGGATGAAAGTAGCCATTCTGCGGACAGCAGAGCATGCAACAGCGAGAACACAAGGCAAAGACACCAAACCAAAATCTGCTCTGCAAAAGGAGTAAAAGGTGGCTGACTGCCCAGGAAGAAAATCTGGGTTCTCTCAGCTTTCATTCTTAAAATGCCCTGGGAGATGGCATGTGTGCATGCTTGGGTTTACCTGCACATACCTACACGAGTCAGTACAGTGCACACACAGGGAGAGAGACCAAAAGAAAGTGTGAATACATGGACAGCCTTCAAAGGGTTAACAGCAACATCTCTGTTGCAGAGGAGAGAGAGAGAGACAAATTCACAGGCTCAAGAGCAATTTCAGAATCCACTCAAGCTTCATGCCACTCTGTGAAATCTCAGTGCGCCTCAACTAGATCAGAAATTGGTTTACATTCCCTTCTATGTGTTTACGAGTTTGTAAAAGCTGATTTATTTTATTCCATTGCTACTCTAGGATATTTTAGCAAAGGCATCTTTTGGGAGAAGAACTAGGATTCATTATAAAGCTGCTTAAACAAAGTCACTGCTATCAGAATTGCTGGATCAGATAATATTTTATTTTTATTGCACTGCAAGGAAATACCTTGGCAGCAGTGCTAACTATGGCCCAGCATCTGATGCGGGAGTGTGGAACTGTGGTCAGATGCAGTCAGTAGAAAAATTACTTTTCACTTCTCAGAGGACACAATTTCACCTGGAGGGTTTCATTTCTTACCAGGTTCCATATTTGCTTGCAGGATGGCTGTGATTCCCCTTTAGAGAAAAGACACCAGGCTAAATGGATGCTGGGTCTGTCCCAAACAACTAGACGTATTTTAACCATGTGTGGGCAAGGTGTTATAGGCACAAAGATATTTGCCTTCCTGCAGTACTTTGCATCCTCTCTAACCAAGTGCCAAGCCCTGCATGTGCCAGGCTCTGCACAGATACAGGGCAGCAGCATCACCTGTGCACACAGCACACAAGCTGCTTCTCACTCTGAAAGGCTAAGGATCCCGTCCCTTCTGCTGTGACCCATGAGCTTCTGCTGAAAACAGCACCTTTCATCTCTTCAGTCTCCCTAGTCTCAACCTTTTGGCCTCCTTTCTGCTCCCTCCTTCCCAAATGCTTTTCTCACGTCACTTTTGCCTTGCTTAATCAAGAGGTTCACAAGCAAAACCCAATTGTAAAACAATTTGAAAGCAATTTTGCAGCTGCCTCATGATAAGAGGCAGAGCTAGTATCAGGGATGTTCATTCACTTTAGAACCACAATGCACAGAAATAATTATCTCAGCTCATGAAAAGAGAGAGAGAGAGGAAGAAAGAAAAAAACATATGCAGCACGTGCCCAGATGGTCTGGCTGGCTCCTGCCTGGACTTCTGAGTTGCTATCAAATCGTCTTGGCTGCCTGTGTTCTCCCCAAGACATCTGAAGCAAGTTTTCCCTTAAGAAGCAGATGCTGTGAACTACCCCACGCACAAGTTCACAACACTGATTTGCCCGCTGCACAGGTGTGGCCCAATAACTCCTTTGACACCAGACCAGTTCCACTCAGCTGACCTAAGTGGTGCATTTACAGCCTCAAATCAGGAGGTGAATTAGAAAATAATGGTACTACATACATCCATCGTTGTGATTCATTAATCTCCTTGGTTATCCTTTATGTTTGTTAGCGTAACTGAGTTCTCTGGGGAGGGACAGTGTGTGCTTCACGCCTGTGCAGTGCATTGCATGACCAGCCTCTGGTCTCAGCTACCTTCAGTTGAAGCTACAACAATAGAAGTGAATCATTAAAAACTGCCATGACATACTGGAAATTTTATCTTTTCTCCAAAACTAGAGCAAAAATAACACTATTCTCCCCCAAACCTGAACCTAAATGCAGCCGCTTCAGAAACTTTCACCATAACGGTCTGATCCAGATCTGAAAATTGCCTGTCAACTCAGGACAACAAATCACAGCACTGCCCTTCCTCCGCTAATTCTGTGCCAAGATCAGCGTTCCCGCCTGAGCTGCAGAAGGAACCAAATGAATAAACAGTGTCTGCCTTCAGACTGCACCTTTTCCTCCAAAGATGACAGCAGATAATCGCACACACTCTTGATTTAATAGCTGATTCTGGAGAAGATTAAAGCTGAAAGGAACAGGGCACGTATGAGGAACTTTTGTCCGTAGGTGGGAGGGATTTCCTAGGCAGCCTTACAAGGGCAGCCACACGGTCCAAAAGAGTGGACAGAAGTTTGTCAAACTGAGAAAGTGGTTTCTCACATATGTCTCACAACCTAGCGAAGCAAAAGAAGAAATTCCCTGGACCAGAGCCCAGAAGCCAGCAAAGGACAAAGCCCTTTAAGTCCCCACAACACAACAGTCTTCAGCATATGACATACCCCAATTGCCTTAACACATCCTACTTCAGAAGTACTTGCAGATCAACTTTTTGATCAGAAATGTGCAAGTGGTACACAGCCCACTCCACAGAGCAGCTTTCTGCCACAAAAACCCAGCACAGGGGCTGTGTTTTCCTTTCCTTTCTGAATTTGAATTCCACAAGCATTCCCACTTATGCAGCATTTACTTGTGCCTGGTCACTGCCCAGCTCCTTTCAATAATCTAAGGGGCCTTCCCCAAAGGCAAGGCAGTGCTCTGTACAAAAAGATGTGGTGTAGAATGCAATTAAGGATGAAATGCAACCCAGACACCGGCAGCACAGTCCCTTAAAAATCTGCAGGGTGGTATCATGACATTTGCATAAGAAATTTTGCCCTTCGTAAGGATAAGAAGTTATTGAATCTTAGAAATAATAGAATTGGACTGGGTAGATGGAATTACTAATAAATCTCAGCAGTCAGGAAAGGACCATGAGCTGTTCCTCACACAGCTCCCTGTAAAACTCTTCCCCAGCATCTAACTGGGGAGTGTGCCACCTTCATTTGTACGCAGCCCATGGACTTCAGTCAAATACCTTGCACAGTCTTTTATTCTTGCTGTTATACTCGAGGATGAATTCAAACAACTCGTATTGACAATTGTGACGGAACGCCAGACAGGAAAGGAAAAACACACGCCTATCTAGGGACAGACCTCCTCCCTAAACTGCCTGATGCTGAAAGTGGCCCCAGGCAGGGGCACATCCTGCACAGAGCCCCAGTTACAGGCAGGGCCAGCAGGTTACCTGCACATCCCTACAGGATAACAACAGCCCTGGCAGTGCCCTGTGCTGTTGGAAACTGACCCAAAGGAGAGAATCATCCAGGCACATTCAGGATTCCTGAAATGCACAATCCATCCCTACTCTTAATAACTCCAGAAATCATCTCCGATGCTTTAGAGCTGGTCCTAAATCTGGACTTTCCTTTAGAAATTAGACATTCTGCCTGCCTCAAATCACGACTTGCCAAGAGCCACCCTCAGACAGGGGACATTATTCAGATTCCTTCTTCAGGCAAAATCTGGATTTAAGGAGTTTTGACCCTTGACTAGTGAACAAAGTCTGAGTGAAAACAATGGCTGTCAGTGCGCTCTCAGTGGCACGCTGAATGGGGTCCCGTGTTGGGTTTGGATTGGGTGGGCACTGTGTCTGGGCTCCCCTGACACCTCCCTGATCCTCTTTTTGGGTCAAATGGGATCTGCAGCTTTTTGAATCTCCAAATCCCTAGAAACAAATCCTCCTGAAGAGAATATGCCTAAACTTGCTATCCAAGTGCCTGTTCCAAGCCCTGAGCTGTAATACAAAAAAGACAAACTGTGCACCTATTAGCACCACATCAATATCATTTAAAGCTCCATTCTGAGGAGGGCCTGGCAGCCCTGTTAATACACTTAATTTCCCTGCAACTCTGAATGAACATAAATAATTGTGCAGTGCTGGCCCTTCCCGCTCCATCCTCTCTAGCCAGACAGATTATCTCTTGTTCTTTCCCCAGATTTGGCTTCAGGATGCAAACACCATTTACGGTCACTGATTGTTCAAAAGGCCAAGTGTATAATGTACCATAAAATGAGATTTTAATACTCAGTGGGAGATTAGAGCAGCTCTGTTTTGTTAAAGCAGCCTGTGTTCCCACACTTCGGTGATCCCCAGCTCCTGTTGCTCTCTGTTTTGTTAAAGCAGCCTGTGTTCCCATACTTCAGTGATCCCCAGCTCCTGCTGCTGGCCACCGAGTTCAGTAGAACCTGGTGTGGGGTGGGCACGCACTGACCCAACATGGACTTAGCTTAAATTATTCTGTCTCCTGCCATTGTTTTTACCACTTGGTCTTCAGATTTTTGCCTTGCGAGGCTTGTCTTGATCCTAATGCTTTGGAGACAGAAGAGTTACAGGGGAGGATTTGGGAGCAGCAAGCAGGTCAGGTCCCAGCTCAGCAGGAGGAGGGTGTGTGGTTAATGGGTGCAGTGTGGTATTCTGGTGCATGGGCAGAGCTCAGGACCATTGCTTTAGCCCTGCATGCCACTTGCAGGGGATTGCCATGGGCGAGAAGAATTTCAGTGACCTCCAGCAGAGATAAGCCAACAGAGACCCTGTCCTGGACAGGCCAGCTCTCTCCTGGCCATCACCACTATCAGGCAAACACAAGGCTTTGAGTTCACAACAGCAGGAACCATCTCTGCAGGGGAGAGGTCCTGGCAGAAGAGGAAGGTAAGCTCTACAAATATGGATGGCAAGCTCAGCACCTCGCAGCTCTGGAACGTCATCCCCATGGAGAAAAGCTGAAGGATCAGCACTATGCTCCACAGAACCCAAAGGTCAGCAAATTAGCAAAGCTGAGTCTGGGGAATAGACTGCAAGCAAGGGAGAGAAAATCTATCATGAATTAATCACAATAGGGCATCTTTCCTCAGACTTCTATAAAACTCCAGTGTGATAATTTAGTGGTGAGAATATCCTCTAATGAGCTTCAAGGAAACTGCAGTTGTCTTAATGGGCTTCTTAATGAAGAATCATTTAGGTTTTTATTAACACTGAGGAAAAACACATGGTATTTGGTAGCTATTTGAAGCTGGATGAACATGAATAATTGCTTCAAATGTTCAAACACAAGCACTCTAATGGGCCATTTGGTACTTGAAGGTATATCAGAGTTTTGGTCTTTGAGAAGTATATCCAGAAAGAAGATTTTATTTTGGTTCCTAAACAGAATTTCCAGCACATCAAGCTCTATGGCAAGTGCTATCAGGACCATATGGTTCCCAGATGTTCTCACAGCTAAAGACAGTTGAAAGATCCAGTGGAAATTACCAATGGATCTCAGCTTTGACTCTTGTACTGGGTTTGCTCTAGGTTCAGTCAATGCTAGCTAAGAGCAGTGTCTGCCAAGTCATTCCAATTTCTCGTTCTGCTCCTACCTGTTACTTTCTATTTTAATCCTTTTTAAGTCCTAACACAATGTCCAATCAAATGGAGGAAAGTCTCCCATTGTCTTCAAAGGACTGTGGCTCAGCCTCATAGTCAACAGAGACTGTGAAGTCCCTGTGATTTTTGTCATTCCTGATGTGGCTCTAGATTCTAAAACCTCACATCTGACATAAGATGCCTGTTGACAAAAAGGGAAAAAGCAAGATCATGACACAGCACTTGCAATGGACTGGGAGAGGAGGAGGGAACTTGTCGTCATTTCCTATCACAACTTACCTAGCTAATGGGCAATCTGTTCTGTGGGCATCAATAGTCTAATATCAGTAAAAAAGTCGGAGTTAATAAAGCCAAGAGTTTCATTCTCTGCAGCCATGTGGGATTTGTTCACTGTATCACACAGCTGCAGCCCCAGAAAGACTCTTGCCTGTAGACCTCCGTTTCAAATGTCAGCAGCTCATGGGAAATCTTTATAGTTATGAGAATGGCTTCAGAGAGAGATAATTACATCCAAGGGTATAGCGATCAAGCAGTTATACAAGCAGGGATACTGCAAGAAGCAAAAGAGGTGCTAAGACAGGGAGCAGAAGAGATTATTTTTTCTTTCCCTTGGCCTGGATTTGTTGCAGTTTTCCCCCAACTTCTCTCTGATCATCTCCCTCCAGCCCTGTTCACTGTGTTCCCCATCACTGGTGTGAGCACCAGCAGCTTCCTGCCTCTGCACAGCCTACTGCCTTCCCCTCCATCACACCAAGGATGACTGGTGAGCATTGCTGTGAGCTCTGCTCTTCCTCTTGTGATGCTGCTGCATCTATATGGTCCCGGCCAGGGAAAGGCTGCCTGGATTTCCATCCCTCTGATCTGAACGCTGTGCTAATGAGGCAGGGAAGCACAATAAACCCAGCAGCTGTTTCCTGGCTCCCATGCCATACCTGGATAGATGGAGCAGAGCCCAGGAGAAATCAGAGCTGCCTTCCCCCTCACCCTGATCATTCATGCAGTCACTCTCTCTCCCCCCATGAAGGCCATTCAGCTATGTAGGTGGGCTGAGTCATCTTCAGGAGGTGTTTATCCTGTCCTTTATATTGCAGAGGAAGTAAAGGGACAACGCTCCTAACAGAGCACCTGGTAAATTAATCAGACCTTTCCTCACCATCTGCCTCCATTTCCCCAGCCCAGCTGTTCATATCGCAAGCAATACAAGACAGGGATCTTTCTTGTTGTGTGGCCCTTGGCAGGAAGCTCCAGCTCCCTTCGTTACACCATTAATGGTTGGGTCAACAGCCACATGAAGAGGTTCTGGCCTTGGCCTCCCTGGGTACACCAATCTCTCCCTGGCCTGAGTGAGAGGCTTTGCCTAATTGTAAGCTTTGTAAGGGACATCCGAATTTGTCCCTAAGAGACCAGCAGTTGGGAAAGACAGAAATAACCATGAAATTACTGTCTTAATCTATCTGCTGCTTACTGTGCAATCAGAAGGCCGGCAGTTACCGCACAATTATGGAGTTAATTAAATGGGTATCTGTGCCCTTAAACATAAAACACTACCAGGAGGTACCTGCTGCGTGTTGGATTTCAGAGAAATAAACACAGTAAAAAAAGGAGGAATGGAAATAAGCTATTTTAGATCAAGAGGGAGGAAGGAAAGTGTGTTCATCTTTTTTTTTTCCTGATGTTCCAGTTTGCTAGATGCCAGGAGTTCAGCTCCTGGCAATTTCCAAGATCTCTGCCTCAGTGCAGTGGAAGCAGCAAGGAAGGGCTTTTGCCAAATTGTGTAGAGTTACTCAAATAATATTTCATTAATACAGAGGCAGTATCACAAGCTTTTAAGTGTGGACACAGTAATAACAATTTATTTTCAAGCTAGATTTATTCTTCCTGAACAGCTGGCAGTAAAATAAATTGTAACATTACCATCATAATTAATCTCTAACCTTGAAATTTTAGTAATGGCTGAGAAAAGAAAAGGAAGCTATCTTTAAGGAGGAATGTTCTGAGGAAGTATTATATGCAGGTGGATTTATTCCACTTCCAATTAAAAGGCTAACACTCCTGTTACTCTCTCAGTTTTGATTTGCCAGTATCTTTCTCTAGTTTTACTGCAAGCAGAAATTAGGTTCCTCTGTTTCCAACAGAGTCAACACCAGATTAAAAGTGCATTTACCCAAATAGTTCATGAGTGTTTTGGGCTTCATTTGAATGGCTCCTAATTTATACCAATTTGAGGACAGCATTTCCCACAGTTCGGATTCTCCTTTGGGATAGTCCAACATGACCAGCTTCTATCCTTTCATTATCTGATCCACTTAGTCATCTTGGGGTCATCAGTCAAATTCCTGGAGTTAAGGACTTTCTGATCTGGGATCCCAAAGCCTTCACCCTTGAACCTGAATAAGAAACCGTAACTTCCTAGTAGCCTCTGAGAACTTTTGAACCAAGCTGTGCAGTCACCAGCAACTGACTGTCCATACTTTAGGATCTGCTACCTCTGTGGAATAAACTGACCACTTTCTCAATCAAGCAAAGACTGAGCACATGAGGGACTGAATTCCCTCTTACTAACAAACCAAAGCCGCAGTGAAAGGCTTCCCTACCCTCACTGCCTGTTTTTTCTGCCTGTTTCTCTACTTCCATTTCTCTCACACCTCCCCAGTACTGGATCAGGCTTTTCCATCCTCCCAGTATAGTTTCCTGGGCTTCTCCATAAAGCTACATGTGATTCTCGTCAGTGCTCGCAGAAGGTTTTCCCAAAAGACAAGCAAATTACTTTCAATTTCTCTCCCTTCTACAACATTTATTCCTCTCACTTGCGATAAGCAGTCTACAAGCTAGCATTTCCCAGCTTTCAAGTATTCCACCTCCAAACACGCTATAAGTCAATTTGCAAGCCTAAAACTTTCAGGTTCCTACCACAGAGGAGCTGTGGATCTTGCATGGCTGATAACCACCTCTTTTGTCTGCTTCAAGCACCCTCCCCTGCTTCCCCTCAACAAATTAACAATTACCATTTAGCAAAAGTAAACTCAAGAGATTTTTCCACCACAGGAGATCCATCTACTGCACTATGGATAAACTACATACTGCATCAAGCCTGTGTCTACTACACAGAGAGGTCCAACAGGCTGAGATTAGCATAGATCAGAGAAATAAAAAAAAAAAAAATCATACCTGATCTCCTGTAAAAACAGGGTGAAAAAAATCATCAGATGTCCAGGGCACATGGTAAGGCTTGAATCATGCTTTACACTGGAGAGAGAACCTGGAATCTTGAGAGTGACAGAGACAGTTTTTAGTTTAGGCCACTAGACATTATTCAAACTCCCACCCTCTCTATTGCTAGTTACCTGCACTCTCCTTCCCATACTGAGATTCACTGTAGAATTTCCCTTCCAACTGCTCCTGCTTGGGTTTCCAAGGGAGATTCCCCCATCTATCTGAGTGTGATAGCTTGATTCATTTTTGGCTTACTTCTCTGTCATGCCTAAGTGATGGACAACATGTCTGGAAGCCAGTACAGAATAATAACATTAACTCTGCATCTAGCAAACAAACTAAACTAAAGAGAATGCTGCCAAAGAAACCCTGAGGAAGAGAAAGTGATGAAAATATAAATGATTAGAAAGAGATAAGAGACAAAGAGT
>NW_010133148.1:0-38885 GCF_000699245.1 Pterocles gutturalis | reverse complement strand
AAAGAGGAAATGAAAGGGGGAAAGAGGTATTCAGTGGGTTTAAATCAACTCACTGATTATCACAGATTGACACCAGCTGAAGATCTGCCTCCCTGGATGCTGCTGGGAGGAGCTCAGCACTAACACTCTGCAGGCTGAAACCTCCAAGCTTTTTCCGGCGTGAAGGTCGTGGAGCCTGAGTTTGTTGTGTTACACTCATGCATCAGCATGTGTTGATCTCTAATGCAGTCCCTTGGTATCCCCTCTTCAGCTGCGGGCAAAAAATTTGGAAAGGGCCAGATGATTTTTGGCCCTCTGCTCTCCCATCTTACAGGCTGTAGTGCCAGTTTACATCTGAGACACAAACTCCTCCCTCTTTCCCAAATGAACACACAGAGTTTTCTGTGCAAGACCAGAGTGCTCAGACAGCTTCACCCTGGCATTTTAATGTCCCTATCAAAGCTCTTCCTCAGCATGAGTCAACTTCCAGCCCTCATTCCTGGGCTCACAATTGCCTTCCCTGCATCTAGGACCCCAACACTAAGTGCCTGCTCTTTCTTTGCTCCGTACAGTCAGTCCATCCTGGAGGATGGCTCAGGCATTAATATGATCAGATTCGTGAACGTATGTGTGTGCTTGTGTCGTTAAAAGTTCCCCTTGGAAGCACGTTCCTTAGACATGGACAGGTTCCCCCATAGGCATTAATATGATCAGATTCGTGAACGTGTATGTGTGCTCGTGTCATTAAAACTTCCCCTTGGAAGCACATTCCTTAGACATGGACAGGTTCCCCCACCCTGGAAGGAAGAACTTATGGAAGTGGATAAAGCTGTTTTAAATTATTCAATATAAATGTAAATAGGAGAAAGGGTTCCTTATAATAAATTGTGTTATTTATACTCGTCACTGGAAAAATGGGCAGCAGGTTAGGATCTGCTTGCAAATAAGAAGGCATTTGTTTTCCTGGTAGTTGATGCAAATAATGTAAATATGCTTTACATTTTAGAAGGAAGCTTATGAAATATTAAAGCCAAATTCCCAGGTCCCATCTCCTATTGGAGTGCTCTTGAGGGACATTCAAGGATATGGTGATGGTAAAGCACAGGAAGGCTGAGGTGTGTGTGCAAGACAGAGAGAAAGCAAAGTATGGAAAGGGATGGCTGGAAAGAGGAAGAGGAGGCTAGAGGGATGGATGTATGAAAAGAGAAGCGAGTATGTGTAATGTTTGTGTTTCCCAGGAGGGTCTCCCCCTCTCCCATTCCCCATGTGTGCATGTGTTGGAGGGTGGATTCTCCCAAGGAACAATTAAAAAAAAGAAGCAGGGCATGGAAGTTCCTTGAATCATTCAATACTCATAAATTACCACTCTTCGTTTTTTTTAGTCTGGAGGACACATTTTCATTCCAGGGGAGAGATGAAGAGACAGCATTCAACCATGAGCCCTGACAGTGCACATGTCATTCAGGCAGGATACTGAGAACTGGGCAGGGAGAGAGAACCAAGAACACGACTTTTCAGATTTCACCATGCTTCCATAGCATGAGACTCATTTCTTCTCATCTAGAGTATCCAATTCACCACAAACAAGTAAAAAGTGAAGGGCAGCTCCCTAGCAAAGGGTAGGGAAAACAGATGCTCAAAGCTCTGCATATCCTTCACACCCTGCACATCTCTTCCTTCACACTATGAAATCTCACAGCCCTAGGGATCTCCTGCAACATTACAGAGACTCCTTATCCCATACCAGGAGTGAGGCAGCTTAAGCAGCTATTTTCCTACCCCAGAACTAGGAACAGCCCTCCTGGCATACTGAAGCCACAGGATGCTCCGTGTCAGTTTGTGCTTGGCATGGGGCAAGCACTGGGAAGGCTGGTTTTTGGTGGGAGTGGGGAAGCAGTAAAGCTGCGTCCTCTCACGGTCCTCTCCCAGGGCAGAGCTGGTAAGAGGAGGGCTCTGCCTTGCTATCAAGGCCACCACCCCCTGCTGCACTGCTGTAAAAGGACAGGATGGAAAAGGCAGAGTTTATTAGCACAGGATGAATAACACCATCAGTGGTTGGGTCCCAGCCATGCACCACAGCCCGTTTCCTCCCTGCCTTTGCTTAAAGACAGACAGGGCACCATCCGCCTTCTCCTAACACTTAATCAGAGAGCCTGCGTGAGCAGAGGGAATTGACCGCCTGTCAATTAAATCTGTGGCTAGTGACCGACAGAGTGGCAGTTGTTAGAGCCTGTTGCAGGGAAGGAGGGTAATTATCAGCTGTAGCGGGGAGCAGAAGCAATCACCTGCTTTGGTCCTGTTTGATTAGCAGGCTGCACTGCCTCTGGAGAGCCGGCCCATGAAAAATGCAGGAGAGTGGATGTGCGTGTGACTCAAAAAACATCATTACTGCAACAGGGGAGGGGAAAGGCCTGTTTGTACAAGAGGCTGCAAGCTGCCCTGCCAGAGCAAAGCAACCAGCAGAAATTCAGAGAGCAGCGACATCAAGGAGCACAGGGGAAAGGCTCTGGGAAACAAGCAGCCCCAGCTGTTTGAAGCCTCCCATTGCATTGCTCCAGCTTGTTCCCATAACAGAGAGCTGGATTATATGGGACAGGGGATATAGGTATACGTGCACGGGGATATAGGTATATGTGCACGGGGATATAGGTATATGTGCATAGTACGTGTTGCACACTGGCAGACACCAGGACATGCATAGGCTTCTCCTATACATAAGCCAGCTGGTGGGTCTGTGAGTAGAATGCGTATGATACAGGTCTCTGTCTTTAGTGGCCCCAGCCAGGGCAAGCTGGCTGTCCCCAGCAGGCATCTGACACATGAGAGCAAGGAATAGATATTAGCCATGGCACTGCCCTGCAGCTGAGGCAGAACGCCGTGCACACACTTCTCTAACACGCCTTAAGCAAACAACACAGCTCCTATTTTGTCTGTTTTATTTTCTTCCTTCCCTCTTGAGATAGGCAGCATAGCCACTTCAGATATTTCTGGGGCTAAATAAGGAACACAGTAAGAGGCAAGCAAAATCGGGTTTAAGCATCTGTGCCTGCCTAGGCTGGATAGGTCCAGGGAATCTGAAAAACTCCAGGCATTCCTTTGAAAGATAGTTAAGTGATGAATTTCATCATTGCTGTAAGAGCAGGATGTCCCTTAGCAGGTCACCTTTCTGTCAGGAGATCTGATTTCCAAAGTTTTTACATTTCTGAAACACTTTGGTTTTTATAATTGAATGCACTTCTCATCTATAGTACTGCCAGTGCCAACCCTGAAGACAGTAGAAAGGAGGGAAAGGAAAGGAGCATTATTTAACTTCTGATCAGGGAGTCTGTCAGTCTAAATAGGGACCTGCAATTTGTATTGAACATTTTTATAACATGCAGCACTTCTGCAGCAGTTTAAGCAGGACCCCAAAAGAACACATCAGTTTGAACTCCTTGACTTGATGACTGATTGGGTCATTGCCTATGTCTGGAAGCTGTATTTGTATTTACTGACAGTCAGAGATTCCAGCAATGCAATCATTTGCTTGAGTTCCCCAGGCAATGCTGTATAATACGTGGCTGTAGACAGTCATGGTAATAGAAGTATTAGTGTAGAGGCTAACTGGCAGAGAAACACCCAGCAACAGGTGGAGCTCCAGGAAGGGCAGCACATCCCAGCAGGATGCGCTGCTTACTTGCAGAAGAGCAGGAAGGGGAGGACTCACCTGGAATGGGTGCTTGCCCACATCACCTCTGGCAGAACAGCACAGCTGGACATATGCTTATTTATGTGCAGGCTCTCTGCACAGTGCTAGCCTCCTGGCAGCTCGGTGAGAGACAGAGAGCCAACAGTCCAACCAAGGCTCAGGAGCACTCTGTCTCCAGAGTCAGAGCGCGTTTGCCCTGCCTGTTGGACACATCCCAGTGCTGTGCCAGCTGACCAGTGAGTACTGGCACTATTATGCAAAGGTAAAGAGACTTCTGAACCAGAAGCACCACAATAAAAACAACCCCCGAAACACACCCACTTTAGAGCCTGCCTAACGAAGCTCCTTCCCCAGCATGTGAGCCTGCCTAACGAAGCTCCTTCCCCAGCACATCGGATGGCAAACAATTCATCCACCCAGCTCTCATTTCCATGTTCCTCTCCTCCCCCTTTGTGATCCAGCGCTGGAGCAAAAGTTGTCCAGAATTCACCCGGCCCTCAGGCATGAAGTCTCCCCCTTATTCCTGTCTTTTGCCACCCTCCATCCTTGCGGTGTGCAGCCACAGTCCCCTGCCATGAGCACACTGTGTAAAAGCTGGGTTAATCTTAGCAAAAACAAAAAGACCTGATAAAATGCAATAGGAAACCTCGAAGAAATTGCAATGGCTTTTTGTAGCTTGCATAGCAGGAAAGCACGTATTTCCACCTGGAGGGAAAGGGCTTATTTTCCCCCCCTCTTCCTTTTTTCTTTAGGGTGGAGCAGCACCCTAAGTCATGCAGTCCTGTCTGCACCCCTGGGACATGCTGGAACAGCCCCAGTGCATGGCTGGATGCTCAAAGTGGATCACGCGCGCTCCTCCTGCCAGCTGGATGCTGGTGTTGCCACCGGCTCAGCACCAATTATTTATGAAAGGAAATAGAAACAAAACTGCTTGACATTTGAAAAGAAATCATTACCACGCACTTGTAGCGAATCAGAGCTGGAGAGCTTTAAAGTTCCGCGGTCCCAGCGCTTAATTAGAGACCAGGCAGCTTATGTTTAGCTCTTATGAAAAATTTAACCCCCGGATGCTTTTGCCTGATTGCAGCCAAACCCTGCTTCTGGCCCACCTCCTTCCACTTCAAGAGGGTGCAGGGCTGATCCCCCCCTGCCCTGAGACATCAACCCAGCTGGGAGCAGCCTGGGGACTGCTCAGGGTCAGGGTTTCAGCAGAGCTCCGGACCCCACAGGGATGGTTGGGCAGTTCAATCCGTTGGGACAGGACCTTTGTGCAGTCTCTGGGAATCTCAGTGAAGCCATCAGAGCCTTTCCCTTCCTCCCCATGCCAGGAGAAGACTCTGTGCACCAGCTCTGTGGGGTCACCGAGCTCAGGGCAGGGTCAGCTTTGGCTAAACCTGGCCTGTTTTCTTCCTTGTTCTTACATGGTTGGGTGAACTGAAAAAACTTTTTCCCCTCTCCCTGAAGGGCCTTAGTGGCTACACAGGGTGGTAATTAGAAGCTGCTTCCATTCTGGGGGTCTGGTCTCAACTGCTCTGCTCTCTCTGGATGACACTGCTCACCTCCATCCCTCATCTATACAACGGGTGTAGCAGGTGTGGTATGAAGATAAATAGAGTGAGTAGCACAAACTGCCCAGATAATGGGATCTATATAAGCTTCCACAGTAAATGATCGTTGTAGCTACAGCTGAATTTCCCTAATCTAGACAAGCTCCTGCTCTCCTGTCCTTCAACTAGCAGTTTAATTTGCATTAAAAAATCCTTCAAAGATTATGTGGATTGCACTTTCCCACCCCGCACCCCCCCGCCATGCTTTACAAGATATAAACATTGCATCTTCTTTTTAAACATAGCCTCTGGGTAGGGATTCCTGTGAAATTGAGAAGCAGGCCATTTTTCAGATAAATGATTTATACAGAAGATGCTATGGATGACCTGACACTGACCTGTTTGAATTAATTCCAGCATTTGAGCTTCCATTTCTATTAAAACTCCATTTACCAGGGAAGTGAAAAGGTAATTATCGTCCCCAGCTTTAAATCACTCTGCTGCTGAATTATTAAAGGGAAGAATTAAAAATAATCAGGCTTTTTCATTATACTTCATAGAGAGGAAATTAAAGGTGTAAGAATGTATTTTTGCTTGAATTTAAGTATTCATTTTTCAGATTTATGTAGAAATTGAAATTATTCTCTCTGCGTGCCCAACTCATTCTCTTTATGAAAGACACAGACATATACATGGAGGGCAGGAAAAAAGTAAAAACCCTTTTGCAGAATTAAAAGAATAGAAGGAAGAAGGGATTTAATATGAAAAAGTATAGGGGAGTGTTTTGCATTTTAATACCCTTTTTTCTGCACAATTACACCTCTGAGTGATCCAGCAGAGGGAGATTAAGCTGCTACTAATTTCAGATATACAGTTGTAAAATGCTAAGTTAGTTCTCATCAGGAGAGGTAACAAAATCTAACACTGTCAGGTAGCAGGAGATAGCTGGTTGCTTGTGATGTCTGGAAACTCACAGAAGTGCTATAGCAGGGACTAGCCCTGCATCAGAGCAGTCCAGTAACACGCCTCCTCCCAGGGAAAGGTACCCACAAGATCTAACTTGCCTGTGGAAGTGCTCAGTATCTCCCAAACCAGGTAGCTTGGCATGACTCTTGGTCAGTAATTTCACCTCAATTCATGACTCGAGGCAGTGAGCTCCGAGAACAGATCACACCTACAAACTCGCCCCGCTACTGGGTGGTTGTAGCTACTCCTTCATGCCAGTTCAATAGCACTTTGCCATGCCCCGGGGCAGAAAGACCCTTCTTAAAGAATTTTTCACCCGTCTATTCAGTGGGAACAGGCCTAGCAGCTGATAAATCTGCTCTCACAGCATGAAAAAGCGTCTTTGGGGCTGGTGTAATCTTTGGGGAGATCCAGGAACATTTTTCTGTGTGGAAACAGGAAAAAAAAAAAGTTGCAGCCCAGAGGGGAAAAGCCCTTTGTTCCATTCCAGAGTCAAAAGCAAGTCCCAAACTCCTTGTGTGATTGCCTGGCCCACCACCTCCCCCTGCTGAGTGCGGGCAGATGGAGCCACCCCCCACCACAGCACTGTCTCTCCTGCGATGCAGGAAAGCGATGCCATCACTCAGCTCCATGCTGCCCTGGCCAGAGGGGCCAGCGTGGGACACCAGGCCAGCCAGGTGCAACATCAAGGTGACAGGAGTTTTTCTGTACTCCTGGGTACCATCTCCTCTCCAGCCACTCACTGGCCATCAGAGGTAGCAGGAAAAGGCAAGCTTGCCTGGGACTCCCTTTCACCGCTTCTTCAGGGATGAGTCTTGCCAAGATCGGTGTTACAGATGCACTAAGCTGCAAGCATGTGTCCTGGGATAAGACATCTATGGTGTAAAAAAGGCAAACGGATTTCAACCGCAAACAGCCAAAGTGAGAGATGTGCTTCCCCCTGCCCTTACATTTGTACAAAGTGGTCGCTGTCTTTTCTGCCCCAGCCATAGTCTCCTATACATTACAGCTCACACCTATCCAGTTCCCTGAAAAAGGAAGGAAATCACAGAAAGAAAATGTAAAGCTGGTGCCTGTATTTTACAACTGCCACAAGACTGAACCAGAGAATCTAGGCCAGTCAACTTAACATCTGTCCCTGGCACAGTAATCAGAAAAGCTGATATATGATTCAATTGATAAAGAATTAAAGGAGGGAAATATAATTAAGATCAGTCAACGTGGTTTTATGGAAAATAGGTCTTGTCAGACAAATCTGATTTCATTCTTTGATGAGATTACAAGTTTGGCTGATAAGGGTAACTGCAAAGATGTAATATATTTAGCTGCTGTAAGATGTTTGACTTTGTATCTCACAACCTTCTGATTAAAAAATTAGCACTGTACGATATTAGTAAAACGTGCATTAAATGAGTTAAGAATCAGCTTTCTGGGTTGTCAGTGCTGGAGTATCACTGAACCAGGGAGAGAGGAGCAAGTGGTGCTTCCAACACATTTCTGGGCTTGGACTCAATTTTCCTCAATAATCTTGATATGAAGAATTAAATTAATACTAATGAAATGTGCAAGAAAGCCAAAAGATTTAAGGAGAGGTATATGCCAATAAAGGGGCCAAGTTGCTCAGGGAGAGATTTGGGTCACCCGGGAAGCTGAGCCTATTGCACCTTCACAGGACAAGGCAGAGTGTGTCCCCAGCTCCCGAGCAGGCAGGGGAGGGAGGCAGATGAGTAACTCAGCAGCTGGTGCCGACAATTCCTGGCTTTGCAAGCAGCAACGGAGCAGAGAGGATATTCCTCCACTGGATATAGCTCCAATGAGAGCAATCAAACACTGCTTCCCACCTTGGTCTCCAAAGGATGCTGCAAATCTGGAGCCTCACAAATGAGCTGACTGGAAAAACGTGCAGGCTAGCAAGCATCCATATAGCAGGAATTCACTGAGGTAAGGCTGCTGCCTGGACAACTGCTTTCCCTGGTGAAGACCAAAGGCAGATGCAGAGCATGCTGAGAGCACTGATCCATTGTTCCCTGGAGGGTGACATAAAGAGCTCAATCGTTTAGTTTATCAAAGGGAGATTGAGAAGTGACTTGAGTAGAACAGATAAAAACCTTTGTGGGGAGACAGTAGCAGGTACTAAAGGCCTCGTTAATCTGACAAAAAAGACATAAGAACAGCCCAATGACTGCAAGATGAAGCCAAAGAAATTCAAATGAGAAGTTAAGCCCAAATATCTGACCACAATGTGATTAAATACTAACAGACTGCTAGGGCAATAGCACATTCTCAAGCTCCAGACACATTTAAGTGTTTTATGAAAGGGCTGCATTTACCAACAAAAATTTTTTGGGCTCACCTTCATTCCCTTTTGCTAGAAAGGAAACAGAAGCAGCTTCTTCAAATGCTCCCTTCCTTTAATGCTGCCTAGGGAAGGATTGCTGAACATAACTCTTATCAAGCAAGATAAACAAGTGCCCCACGGTTTTGTTCCTGGCTGTCCATGCACCTATCTGTATCCTTTCCAAGCTGCACAACCCCATCCTTGGGGAGGGAACTGAGAGTCAGACCCCAGAGTTAACGCACAGCACAGACCATCCCAAAGACATGCTCACACACACTGACCCTTCTCAGGGTCTCCTTCAATCCCACTGTCTTTAACCCAGAACCAAGATAACCTTCAACTTGATAACCCTGGCTATATTGCCCTTCTGCTCAGTATCAATCTTTAAAAGCTCCTAGTCTCCAGCAGTCTTACCTTTTTACCATACTCTGCACAGAACTTAAACTACCAGATCTCCTGGGCAATGAATTTATTATCCCTTTAACTGCCTGAAAAGAACTTACAGCCCTTATAATAATACTTTACATCTCTCCGGGGTTTTCCCTTTAAGGATCTCAAAGAGCTGTGCAAATAACTATTATTCCTTATGTTCCCACACATGGTATTCCCTTCCATCATACAGATACGGAAATAGAGGATGAGATGACATGATTTGCTCTGTGTCATACATGGTGTCACAGAAAAAAGGGCAGGATGATTAGCTTCCAGCACTCTTCACCAGATTGCACAGCCTCTCCAAGAAGCTGCAATGAACTTGCAAAAACCTGCTGTTGGCTGAGATGTTCAAGGCAGCCCACAAGAAAGATGGGGTTCTGGGGAAGATACTAGCATTACAGAGCTGAAGAGTAAGCTTAGTTTAAACAAGTTGTTTCTGCATTAACAGGAGAAAACGGGACACAACTGTGCTTTGAAGAGTCCTCTCTCCCCACTGACTATAGCAGGAACTTGGTCTCTGCTGTGCCTGAAGTCAGCTAATGCAAATAGGCACACAGCAGCACCTTGTATTACTAATTTACCCAATGCACTGTCACTGCTGCCACCAACTCAAAAATCTCTGCCAAGGCTTCTCTCTCTTACCCTCTGTGAAACCCAAAACATGCAGACATACCATGTACTGTCCCACATGGCACTAATCTGGAGTGGCATCTTAGGCTGGACACATCAGCATTCCCGCACACATCCTTCACACCAAAGCATAAGCTGTACATGTGCCTTTGCTTTTTGATACTACACTTATCATGCAGATGAGGACATGGAGACAGTTTCCATACTTGCTCTGTTGCTTTTTTCCTCCAACACTCATACATCCAACAATTGGAATTAATTTTTTATTTAAAAAAATAGGTAGAGATGCCATTTGATAAAGCAGAAACATATTTTTGACACTGTTAGAAAGGAACACCTTCATTTTTCATTTTAAGACCTGCCATGTCAAAACACAATAGAAAAGAAATATTGCAGTTGGCCCAAAACAATGTTTCTTTCAAAAAACTGTATTTCACAGGAAAGAGTAACATTGGATTGTAATTCAGAACAAAAAGTAGACATCCTCATCCCCTGTTTGGATGGATATTGCAGACAGAGTTATAGACAGACAAGTTAGCAAATAGGTGAGTAGGTAAATTAGAGATGGATGGATATTGTAGATGGATGAATAGATAAATACATAGCTAGAAGAAACAGGTAAGCAGATGGCTCCTCAGATGAAGATACAGCAATTGTGGAAGGCTGGACACAGGTAGAAAGATCAGCAGGTAGCTTCTTGAGGATGCTCACTTGGGCTTTAGATCCCCAAGTGGAGCAGTTGCTGTTGGCACCAATCGCTCTTGTGGAACCAGCACAAGCTCTTGTGCTGCTGCTGCTGCAGCAGCTCCCCATTCCTTTTCTGTCTGTTTCGTGTATCCACCAGCTGTTTTACATTATTGGGTTGATTTTGCCTCTTCTCCCTCAGGGTTCCAGGAAACCATTCTCACTAGCATTTCTCTTTTGTGCTCCCACTCCTCCTACCCCTGCTACCACCTCCTGTTCTTCAGTCACTTCACACCACTGCCTCATTAGTGTAAATATTGCCACCAAACAGAAACTGTCTGAACAGATACCTTTCCGTAGATCTCCTCTCCCTTCCCACCCTGTGAGTCTGTAATGAATTAGGAGAAAATGCTGCTGAGAGGTGTCAGAACAATTTCTATTAAACATAATTTTCTAATGAAAAGGTTATAAGCGACTGTGTCAGAGCTTATCAGAATTCAGTCCCCCAGCCACCACACAGCACAGTCCTCTTCCTGCAAGTCTAATTTGGATGGTTGCAAACCCTGTGTCAAAGTGGGGTCCTATGCCAGAGCTTAGTCTTGCAGCGTCATCCTTTGTAGGAGTTAAGCACCTCCAGCTCTGGGGAGGGAGAAACTAGTGAAATAGTTGCAGGTTCCAGTGACTTGCAAAGTGATCCCCTCTCGGCTTTTCAGCAGAGCACAGCCCACTTTCCAGCCCCGGGAGCAGGACTAGAGTTTGCTCCTTGGCTAGCCAGCAAACCATCCTCTCTCAGGGATGACTGTTTCCTCGCCTCCAGCAGTTCCTTTAATTTATCCCCCTCACTTCTTACTGTCCCTCCTTCCCTCCCAAGCCACTAGAGAGGATTGGAGACAGGATTACTTATTGATAACAACAGCCACCATCTTAAATCCAGTCAGTGATGGTGGCTAATCCCTTTAATGAGTTGCTTGAGCTCTGGCAGCTGAGCTAACCTGCGTGCTAACTCACCAGCTCTCCTCCCCACAATATCCCACCTTCACCTCCTCCCGCAGAGACATAGCTGCGGATCAGAGGCTGCAGACCACGAGATCGCCCTCAGCAGTGGGGAAGAAACCCTCAGGTATTTTGTTATTCCTTTAGCACTATGGAAACAGTCTCAGAGAGCCCCAAGCACGCTGCATACGTCAGGCAATCCCTCTGGAGCTGGAATAGCGGCCAGTGCCCATCAGTCCCATGTGTGACTGGACAAAGGAGATGAAACGCCTTCCACCAGCAAAACAGGGGAGACACCTGTAAAATTCAAAACACTCACCGCCAAAACAGAAGCATCAAAACACAGGACACAGCTTGACCTGAAGCTTCCTTCAGCGCTGAGCTGCTCTGCTGGGCTCCCCCGGGGGTGTCTCGGGGGCCAGCCTGGATCACAGGCAGCACAGGCTGTGCCCACAGGCAGGGCGACTGCTTTGGCAAGGCAGTGTCTTCCCTGCAGCAACCAGAGAGAGGGGTGGAATGACCCTGGGCTATACATGCACATTAGGCTGAACTGAACTGCTTTCTCTAAATTGGGCTTTGTGCAAGGGCTAAAACCTCTCATTGATTCAGTCTCAGTCATTCATTCCCAAGGCTCGCTGGAGTTAATGACACTCCCTGCGCTGCTCACAGGCACCTGCTGGGCTGGGAAGGGCTTTCCGCTGGTGTGCAAGATCAGAGCCCCACAGCTCCAGCAACAGCAGCCCTGGCAGGCAAATCATACACCTCTGCTGCCTGGAGCTCTCTGAAAGGGGATGCTTTCACTGAAGGGGAGGAGAGCCCATGGCCAGAGTCCTCATTAACCTGCTATTAGTCACTGTTCAGAGTCAGTACAGCACAGAACACCCATCTCCACCCCAGCAGTCACATTAAGATCTGACAGGAAGATCCACTTCCCTCTCCATCGAATACAGTTTGGGAAATGCTATTACAGCATCCAAGGAGAGAGTCTGGAAAAAGTGTTGCCCGCTTCCTACCCAGCTTGTGTTGCCCTGCCAGCAAAGATGACGGGGATACATTCTTCCCCCAGTCTCAAGGCAAAATTTCTCTGCATGGATAGTGCATGGCAGACACAGTGGCTTCACCCAGCCTTTAAGACCGTTTCTCCGTTATTTTGCACTGATGCAAAGGAACAGTGTAAATCAGGCATGAACGAGGGAAGATTACTGCTTCAGGAGCCTCCGACTGCCCACACTGGCAGGTTTAATTGCTTTCACAGGGACCGGGCCAAATCAAACTCAAATTCTGAGAATCGAGGCATACAAGCAGCCACACTGATTAAACTTTTTCTCCCCCTGCTCTGGTCGTAGCACTGCTACAGTGTCTGTGAGCAGGAAGTCTACCTAGAAGGTCTGATGCTTTGTTTCTCCTCCCCTGCTTTTTTAGAAGTTCTAATTCCAGTAGGGAGGCACTAGTCACACGTGACTGAAAACATCACAATGCAACCCTACCTGCTTCCCTTTTGCTCCTCAAAAATGGCTCCGTGGCTGTCAGCACATCCCTCTTGCCCTTCACTTACAGGTCTTTATGCTCCCAGCCACAGCTTGGAGTAACAGTGCTGCACTGCCTTTCCTTCTAACGAGGCCTTCCCTCTCTGCAGAACACGTGCCAGATGGGTTTTTCCCTCTATTTCCCTATTAAGATAAAGCTGTCACCAGCTTCCCATTCCACTGGCTTGTTGGGACTTTCAAAGCCTGGAAGTGTATTAAATATTCAGTCTACTCCTTTGGGCTACATTTCAGAGCCTGTATCCCTCCCTTTAATTGCTCTGTCAAGAAGAGATGAAAGTTTGGTACTGAGGCTTTGACTAGGACCAACTCAAACACTTTGGGCTCTGCTGATTTATTTATTTAAAGAGAAAATATCTGGATTATTCTGCTTAAATTAGACCCTATGCAATTGCTAAAGGCCTCTTTTTCATTTGTTCTTTCACTCATTCATACATCCTTCCATTAATGTACTCTTTTCCCTGCTATTTTTGGTTATGCTGAATTATATACATGCGCTTGCCTTTATCCCTTTCTTCCTGTCTTCTGTCACCAAGCGTACATCTCCTCAAACGCCTTTTCTAGAACAGCACTGTGCCCTTACTCTCATGGGAAGGGAGATGGAGATTTCCATCCAAGGAGATACCTCCCTGGGGCATTATTCCACCAGCAAGGTAGCAGAAATCAGAATTTGGAGAGAACTTGGCTGGCAAAGAAGAAACAACCACAGCATCCTCTGCATAGCTTCAAAGGCTGGCTCTGATTCATATGCACCCAACAGAAGCTCATTAATCTGCACCCCATCAATTCACTACCTGGCTCACCTCGCCTAACAGGCTGAGCTCTCAGCCATGTCTCCAGGGCCCTTTCCCTCTTTTTGCCTCTCCTGCACATCATTCTTCTTGCTCCGAATACTGCTTACTTCCTCCACAGACAGAGAGAGGCCAGCTTTGCACGTTGCCTCAGGTTTCCATGCACAAATTCAGCTCTCTCCTTCTATGGCAGGCTGCAGCTGCAATTTTGGGGGGCTTTTTCCTTTGCTTTGTCTTTATCAGCCTATAGCTATATCTCAGCTGCTTTTCACTGAGGTCTGGAGACTGTGAGTGAGCACATCTGTGCTGGGATCAGGGGGACAAGGTCAGCCCCAATCACAGGGTGGCAAACAGCAGCCACTCCAGCTGCACTGCCCTCCTGGTTCCTTTGATGTAATTAACATCCCTTTGTTATTGTCTGCAATCAGTCTGTCTCTGCTTTAATCACCAGCTCCCAGCAATGAGCATTCTTTCTCATTAGGGTCTTAAAAAACTCCATTATAAACATGTAAATGGGATACAGTGAGGAGGGAAATATTTTACTACTCCAATTTCCTGTTGTGCCACTGCCAGCAAGTCGTGACATTATTACTAAGCATCTCCAATCAGCACCAGCATCTACAGGACCAGACCTACATTGCGCTTGCAACCAGCATCTGACAATACACTAGTGCCCAGTGGTATCAAGGTTTCCAGCCTTCAGTGGAGAATGGAGATTTTTCCTTTGAGGAAGGAGTAGAGATGAGACAGACTCTAAAAACAAAGGAGAATCTGATCCACTCTCCCAAGATCCAGCTTTCAATTGGCAACGTGCTCTTAAGGTAAAACCAGGAATCTGACCCATCTTTATAAGACAGAAAGTAAAATCTTAGTTTCTCTGGCAGCATCATTTAAGGCCTTTGACCTCTTCAGACTTTTTCTACATTGATAGCAGCCGAGCTCTGGCCCAGCAGGTCTCCTGCTCTGCTGGTATGCCCAGACCAACCACAGGCACTCATCACATTGCACGGACCTGTCTGATTCTGCCAACTTCCTTCTCAGCTAACTGCTGAGCTGCCCGTGAGTCATCCTTCTCCCTTTCAGTGGCAACAGAAAGCTAGACTCTCCTAAGCACCAGCTTTGCAAGGAAAGGTCTGTCAAAGCATTTTCTCCCCTTCTTTCGGAAAGAGCAAGGTTTTATATTCCAGAGGGATACTGACCTCCCCTTCTCCACATGCTCCTGCCCAACAGGCATTTCACACACCAAAAACCCTGCTCTGTCCCCCTGCATAACCTCTCACATCAAGGCAGCAGCAGCATGATGGCCAGGTAGGAATTGCTCAACCCAGTAACATTTACAATGCAAATATCAATTCAGTTTGCCAGCATACCAGGCTGAGGGGGAAGGGCAGGGGAGAACTTACCATCCATCTCCAAAAAGATGCTGGGAAGCACATCAAGCCAGATGCTGTTCACGGGGGTGAGGGGCTCTGCCCCCCTCCACAGAAGAGCATCTCCCAGTGAACCTCTTCTGCTCTTTGAAAAAGGCCTTTTGCCAGGCAGCCACTGTTTGGGCAACATGTGGAGAGCACAGCAGCTGTGACACCTCCTCCACCGCTGCAACCTCTAGGCTGTCCTGCCGCAGCGGTGGGTCAGCTCTCCATTGCACAGGTGCCTGTAGGCTTTGCACAGAGCTGTCTGACTTGTTCCTCTGGCAAAACTTCTGTGCCAGGCCCTCCCAGTTCTTTCCAAGAGCATCCAGAAGCAGTTTAAGCTTCAGGATTTGACCTTCTTATGCCTGAAGCCCGTGTTACAATTTTTTGTTCTTTTCTCTCCTCTTCTGTTTTTGTTTGTAGAAGGGTAAAAGGCCCCTGCAAGCAGAACCCACAGGATACATATAAAACAATTTTCACCCAAGGAGCCTAACAAACCCCTAAAGGCAGAAATTGTGGCCAAGGTGCAGAGAAAAGAGAGCAAATCAGCCACTACAGTGCTTTCAACTCCAACCTGCTTGTCCTACCTCCTGATGTTGCTGGAGGTAGGATGCTGAGGCTTCTTCCACCTCTCAGTTCCTCTCCAGCACGTGGATTTGGCACCCATGAACTTTTTAATTTTATAAACCACCAGTGCTTTTCCTTCCCTTTTGCACCCCTGTGCCTTCTTGGAGCTCTCTAAGCCAGGTGCAACCACCCGATAATTCCCTGCAATGTGATCACCTCTGCTGGAGCAGGGCTTCTGTGCCAGAACTGAACTGTGCTGAACTGCAGCCTCAAGTCAAGAAAGCCACTGCTGGTAAAAGAGCAGGACAGCTGAGAACTCAAAATCCCCTCAAGCTTGAACTGCATCACACAAACCACCTTATTTAACTGAGCCCAAATACTGCCCCTCCCATTAACAACCACAGCATTCCACTTTATAACAAAACTCAGCACGTCTTCCTGCCTTCATTTCCATCTCCAAGAGCAATAATACACAAATGAAAAAACCTTTACTCTCTGATGAGTGGTTTATATCCTCTGTGCACCTTAGGAAAAGGCACAGGCTATTGGTGCCTCAGTTAAAAAAAAAAAAACCCCACACACCTTTTTGCACTGAAGTCATCGAGATAAGAACAAGGGGATTGTGCTCACTCAGTTAAAGGGGTAAAGGCAGGAAAGTTAAAAGAGGTTAAACAGACATATGAACACTCTCAGCATTTTGTGCAAGACCTCGTACTTAGGGGCAACCCCATCAGATTTAATCCTCTTTAAGAAATGCACTGGCTTTGCTCCTGAACCTTTCTGTGTGTTCCCTTAGAGACAAGCCCTGAAAGCTTCTCTAACAGCCCTGAGTGCTCTCGTTTACTGCCTTAGCTGACGTCTCTTCTCACCAGGCCTTAGCTTTCCCTTGGCCAAGCTGTGGATAAAACAAGGCAATTGCCTTCTGCAGCAGAAATACCTCTGTAGTAGCAGTTTGCATCTGCATGCAGATGCAGATTGTGCTTCATGTGTTCAATCCCACTCATCATTGTACCCAGGCACTGCCACAGCTGCTCAGAGCACCTCTGTTGAGGGCAAAAGTGTGACCTGGATGTGTGCTAACTGCTCTGGACCCACCTGCAGGGAATGGTTTGTAGTGAGGTGGAATTTATAGGCAAACACATCCATCTGCCCAGAGACCCGCTGCAAAACTGTCTCATCCATCCACTTCCAAACACTGCTCACCCAGAATTTAATACTTTCCTGTTTATGTCCCCATCCTGTGGTCTTAAAGTGTAACCAGGCTTTTCACAATGAGTTCCCATTGACTACAGGGAAAAATCCATGCCTGCTGTTAAATACAGGAATGACCTTCCTAGCTGTCTTCCCCAAGTAACTTTCTTTTCTCCTCAATCAGAAATTGAAGCTCTATGCAACATCATCAAGTACATCTGCCTCCCCCTCGATGCTCACGGATGTGCTAGAAGGTTAGTTTAAAAGCAATAGAGACCTAGTGTGTAGTGCTGGCAGAGCAGCATCTGTCTCTTCCTTTGGGTTCAGCTCAGGCTAGGGCAGACGCTATGCACTAAGAATATTTAATAGCAGGAAGAAGATTTGAACCAGTTGTAGGGACAAGGCATCAAAATTATAGTGGTAATAAGCGTTTTAAGGGAGTCTTGCTCTTAAATGGTCATGAATGAATGGGGAGTGAATGAGGTGGAGTGGATAGATGTGTAGATGAGTGGGAATTAATAGTTGTAAAGACAAAATTTGGCTTTCTGTTGTGGCTAGGACTGGGATATGATAAAACTACCATCGAAATCTGGATTATTTCAGCCTTTGCTCTCTATGACTGGCCAATATTCTAAATTCCCCTTTGTTTCACTTATTTGCGAGAAGATACATCCATGGTTGCAGAGATTAAAATGGCTTTTTTACTTATCACTTTGGGTGCTGATTTTAATCGGGAGGTTCTTTTTCCTTTCACAGCTCCATTTCTAAAGAAAAGGAACAGCTGAGAGAGAAATTGGAGCTGCTCCCAGGACAAATGGACCTAGCTGGCAGTGCATAAAATTACCACTGTCTCTTCACCTTGCTTTCTGCAATCCCTTTATTAACTAACTGAATCTGCAGTCATTCTCTCTTTCCTAGCTCATTCATTCTCTTTCTTTTTCCGTTTCTCTACTCACAGCTAAAAGGTTCATTATTGCGTGCTTGTGGACTAGTAATGCACCCATATCACGTGGGAGTGCAATTACACGTCCTGCAAACCTCACTAGCCCAAGCTGGGGGCAGGAGGCCAGTCTGGCCCTGTGGGAAATGCTGGTCTGGACCTGGGAGCTGCTTTCTCCAGTGCTGCAGGCACTGGTGTGGCAGAGAGGTGCTGCAGCTCCCTGTCTGTGGGCTTATGCATCTGGACGGGTCTAAGGGCAATTTATTTCTAGGACAGAGAGGAACCCTGCCCTCTATGGCTCTGGCAATGGGAGGAAATGAATGTAAGCATGACAAAAGACTCAGCCAGCCCAGGATTTTGACTCTAGCTGGGCAACAAGCCAATGAGAAAGCCCACGAGCTGCTGGTAGGGTTTAGCAAGCTCCTTGCTCCTGTCCTTTGCAGCTACCAATGAACCCACCTTCCGTTCACAGAGCCCTGCCATCACCTGTCCCCATGACTGAAAATACCACAGTTAAGAGCCAACCTCCATAACTGTAAATGGGCCAGTGTGACTTTGGCCTTGGCATGTTTTTTTCTGGGGCAGTGCTGAGGCATATCAGAAATCACGCTGGGGTCATTCCACCCAGCAAGGTGCCGGACTCTGCTCTGCAGTGCTGTCAAGCCAGTTCTCACTTCAACCCCTAAAAAAAAGGAATTCAGACACAACCTTCAGCTGTCAATCAAAGCACACATCCACGTTGAAGTTCCAGGAGGCACTAATTAATTTCCATCCAAAGACCGGAGGAGAAGTGTATTTGTTTAATGAACGCATTAACAATTTGTTCTTCTGCTCAGTATGTGTTCTGGCATTTTATTAAGACTTTTTTTTTACTGGGGGTGGGGAACAAAGAGTAATAAAATGTGTTAATGACAAATACCAACTGCACAAAGAGAAAACATAAAAGGGACAAGATGATTTGTAGGGTGGATTGAAGGTGACTCTGAACACTCAGTCCACAAACTGGGACAAGGAAGAGCTGACATCATGCTCACTTGGAAAAGGTGGTGGGTTTCTGGCACTTTCAGATCTCGCTTATTTGTGTCTATTTGTGGTGTGATTGTCTCTGAAGGAGCCCAGTCCTCTCCCAGCAGGTGCTGTCTGCCACCTTACTTGTTCTGCAAGCCTTCTTCTTTGCACTCATGCCACCTCCACATCCCCACAAAGCTCCCTGAAGTGACCACGACCCTCAGGAGTGCCGTTATCCCACCTGTGGCCAACTGGGACCCCTCGAGATTACCAGCACTGGGGCTTCATCCTTGGCAGAAGTGCCAGCGCAATAAAGGAACAACCGCCCGGGGCCACTCACCGGGTTCAAGTGTCTTGGTGCTGAAAGGAGCCCTCACCAGCCCTGCCGTTCCCACAGCTGCTGTCACAAACATCCCCCGACCTCCTCATCACCTCCCGGGAGCTCCTCCTGGCTCCCACATCCTCTCGCTGCCAGGGAAAAGCCCCAGCACCTTTCACTCCTCTGACCAGTGCCAGAAGAGAATCCCAGTTCTGGAAAGCTGCTGGCAAATTGCTCTCTGCCTTGCTGTGGAGAGCCTCTCTTCATTGCTCCGGCTTGCTGCTAAGCCATTTTCCCTGTCCTTGGTGGATGGGATCTAACACCAAGAGTGCTTTTGGGGATCCCATCTTGGGCATCTCATCTGATTGTTTGCAATAAGTGCCAAGAAGGAAGGAGGAAATGTTTCTCCCTCTTTCCAGCTCAACAGCTTCTTAATTGTGCTTCCAGAAAGCCAAGTGAGTTATGCAAAACTGGCATTGCTCCCCCTGGCCATCTGCAGCACTACTCACAGCTTGTCTATCCTCTTTGTTTGGTGAGCTGTTGCGGCTTCTTGCACGGGGTGCCCAATTGCTCACTGTGCCTAACAGTTGCAGGGTGGGCAAGGCACACCACAACCGTCTTCTCCATCATCATCTTTGCAAGGCACCTGATGCCACCAGTTGCATGGTAACCCAGAACAAAAGGCAGAAATTAGCCACAAGGACACCCTGTCTCAGAGCAAGTGGGTAAAACAAGTGGAAACCATTAGTGAAAAGCTAGGGTAAACTGAACAATTTTATTTGCATTATCTAAAAAAATCAATTTCCTCCTTTGGCCCTGGCACCCTTCTGTTCTCCCTGGACCAGCTTCAAGTGGAGGGAGGGGACCAGCCCTGCTTTTCTCAGTCAGGGGCTCTTTTCATCAGAACGTGCCATGGACTTAGCTGCTTGCTTTCTGCACAGGGCTGTGCAGGGAAGGATGTGGCCATGGATGGAGGCAATGGAACAAGTACCCAGGTTTGCCCACCTCCTTCCCACCCCATCCCTGTGTCACAAACTTTTTTTTCCGTGTGATTCCATCCAGCAATGACTCCTTTCAGCATGTGGCTCGCTTTTTAAGCTCTCTGCTCTCCTCAACCCTGCTTGCTTGTGCATTCAAGTATGATGTTCCAGGGCAGTCTTGTTCTCCTGGCCACTCGACTGCATCCAGGGTAAATTATATTTTTTTATTTTCTTAATATTTTGTAGCTGACACAACAATAAATAACTAAAATATCCATGCCTTTGTTGCAGCAAATATTGTTTTACAGGAGATGAAGGCAGATATGACCCTCAATATACTGCCCTTCATTGTAGTTATTTTCTCTTCTCTCTGTTTTTTTGGTGAAGTTTTCTAGAACCATTTATACTTTTCCATATGTCATTTTAAAATCAGAAAGACCTTTAAAAAGAAAATTGCATTTCTCTCTCATTGCAGTGTCTTAGCTTTCTTATTACTCTTCTCTTTGATTTTTCTTTTTCCTAAAGTAAATAAACAACAAAAAAATTTTTACAGCACTCTCAAGAGGTTATATTCTGATAATTTCTCATGGTTTTTTTTTCCAGTGTTCAGTGACAACTATTACAAAAAAGAACCATTTTTTACAGCCAAGACCTAGAATGGGAGCAGTCATGTAAACGACAGTTTCTAAAGGATGAAGCAATCTGGCTGGATCCACCTGTTACAGAAATCCTGGGAGCCCCGGTTACCTTGTGCACACTAAGCAGATTCACAATTCCTGAAGACATCTTGTGTTTTTTAACTTTTGCATCCCCTGACACCTCCAGCACTTTCTTGACTTGTACCTGATACACACAGAAGCTGCTAAGAAAGGCTGTGCACATAACACCTATATTTCTAGCACTTCTCCCTGGTTGGAAGTGTTACCAACTTCCTCAGTGTTCGTTCAGCCACATACTTGTCTGTATCATCGGTGGGATGTTGCTGCAGGCTGCTGAGCAGAGAGATCAGCCTCAGAAAAAGGAGGTGCTCAGCCTCCTAGTGCCTCAGCTGGCAGGACCCTTGGGCAGCAAGCTGGCGTTTCTCCTGCGGATCCTGCAGCGAAGCCAACCACGGCCACAGGCAGCCTGTCCTTTTCTCAGCATAATCCAAAGTAGGATGAGACCTAGCAAGGAGCTCATCTTTCCTGTCTGGGGACAGCCCAAAGTCCTGGCTAAGGGAAAGATTGTCTCTTCGGTATGGTGCCTTCTTAGATGACTACAGGTGTCCACGTTGTGAATTTAGATTAAAACAAAGTGTGGTTATAAAGAACAGTGGCTCTTCATGTCTGGCAACTTCTGTGCTCTTCCAGTACAAGAGGAAGGTGTTCCTTTCAAAGCAGGAGAAGGTGGCCAGCAAAGAGAAGCTCTTGGTTCTGTGCTAAAGGGTGGCCAGAGTTCGTCAAAAACAGTTCACCAGGGATCGTACTCTGAAGACAAGCTCTGAAGTCTTTCTTGCTCTCTCTCCGTCTGGTCTGAGTTTCTAACGATCGCCCCGTTACTGCTGGTGACAGGCTTGTGATAACATTGCCATTTCATTAGCTCAGTATTGTTCAGGAGATTGATGGCTAGCAAGCTAAGAAAAATTGCATCTCCCTCTGCAGCTGCCTGTCCCATGGACAGCATTCATCACAGAGAGAAGGGGAGTGAGGAAAAACACGTGGGAGTAGGAACAGGATGCATTGGTATTCCACCGAAGTCAAATGTCTATCTGCAAGCCTGTGTGAGGATCCTGGAGTCAGGCATTTTCCCTTCACTGCTCCAACCCCAGGAGAACATCTTCCAGAGAAAGCAGAGAAGAGTGAGTGCCAGGCCTCCCAGTCTGAGCTCACAGAGGCCTCACCTTTCCTCTGTGCTCAAGAATTATTATTATTAAGCAGACAATTCCAAAAGAAAGCAAATATTTACATTAAGCAAAAAAGTAAATGCCATTTTGCTCCTGGGTGCGTGAAGAGAGTCGAGAGGAGAGAATGTAGAGCAGAAGGAAATGAGGCTCTGCAAATTTTGAGAGAGACTTTAGCCTGCTCCCCAGCCCCTCTCAGCATCTACACGCTCCTTTTCCTGGGAGGAAGAGTGCCTTGGTGCTCTCTGATGGAGACAGCAAGACCCCAAATGCAAAGGAAGGTGTCAAAGGTAGAAAGCAGGCAGAGAAAAGGACAAAAGTAATACCAAAAAAAGTTTGCACAGTTGTGTCTAACACTCCAATCTTTCCTCATTGGCTTTTTAAAGATTCTTCCAATATTGCTGACTGGTTCTCAGTCTGCATGAAGCCAGCTGTCCAATTTCCAGAAGAGTATCTCCCATGCTGAGTACCTCCTTCCGTGCTTTCAGCACCTCTACTGAGCTGAGAGGGCGCTACGTGGTTTCCTGCCATGGTGTGCAATCCTAGAAATCTTACATCATTTTGTCGGTATTGCTGAGGACAAATTTTCCTAAGTCACTCATTGCCCAGCAATATGTTGTTCTGCAAACAGGACATTTCCTAGGTGCTAGGAGGGACACACTCATGTGCCATGTGTTTGTGACAAATAACCCCAGCTCATGTTGAAACTGCAACCTATCCTGCCACTTCTGGAATATCATATCGTCTGGCCCTTTCCATCCTTTTGGAGGCAGTTCCTTATGTGGGAGGCCTCAGAGAGCTCCTGATGTGATGAATAAAAATCACCTCTCAACTGTACACAAAAAATTAAAACCTCATTTGTGTCTGCTGAGCGAACAAACCACAGCTAATTAAATCCCATAACAATAGGACATTATACAAAGGAGTACCGCCTCCCTAAAAGCACAGCTGGGGACAAGCATCGTTATTCAGGCTGTGCCCCTCCAGAGTGGTGAGGTGACAAGTCTTTCACGGCAAGGCTGTGCAGCGAAGGCGGGAGCTCCCTTGTGCCCTGACAGCTGAGCCAAGAAAGGATTTTTTTTTTGGTTTTGCCAGGGAAAAAGCCAAACATAGACACACACAAACAGCAGCGTGAATGCTCTCCTGCTGCCTCCCTGGGGAGCACTCGAGCTCTCAGCAATGGCTCCCGCTGAGGGGTGGGGGAGTTCCCTTCGGTTCACCACAGGCTCTGTTTGCAGCCCCTCACGCCGTGGCAGCGTGGGAAGGCTGCAGCCCCGGCTGCACGCGGAGCGGAGGCACAGCCAGGCTGCAGGCGTGCTGCCGAGCACGGCCGTGGGCTCTGTCCTGACGTCTGACCCTTAGGAAGTGCAGAAGCCTGACATGGAGAATTGATTATTGTCTAACATCTCTGCCAATAAAACCATACCCATCTCCAAGGCTTAAATAACCTCCTTTGCTATTGTATAGGATCTGCTCAGTAGCTTCACACACCTTTATCTCACACCCAGGGGAGCGGGATCATGATTTGCTTTTCTCCCTTTTTTTCCAGACAGGGAGATGAGAAGCATGGAGAAATCCAAATGTCAAAACTAGGGCCAAGAACCAAATCTGAATCAGTCCCAACATCTGCATCCAAATCGGATGCTCCGTGAATGCCCCCTGACAGTCTTCCTCCTTTGTGTCCCGTGCCATCAGCCTGGCTGGGCTGACATCCCACACGGGATGCTCTGCGCCTACCAAAAGACATCCTCTTGAGCAGAGCAGTGCCACTCACATAGGGAAAGGTCCTCACCCTGCTGGGAACCAGATTATTTGGTGTCTCTGAACTGAGGTCCCACTTCCCATACTGTTTATTTTTCAACCTATTATCTGGTGGAATGTACAAAATATGTAACGTGCCTGCTCACAGCCCTGGCTTTGCAGTGAATGGTATTTCAAAGTGTAAGGGTAGACTGGAGAAAGACCTGCTTTGTATTAAAAGGATGAAGTTCAGCTGAGCTCAGTCTGGACTCCTTGAGCAGGAAGAGAAGGGCTCCTTCACTATCTACACCCATGAAAGCCCAGCTTTTGTGGTCTTTTTTGTAATATCAGTTAACTTTAATTTCTGAACAAAATGGTGTCTTCTAAAGTGGCAATTTTTTTTACATTTTGGAAATGCTGAAATGGGATTATTTGCCTGGATCTTTCATTCTTTCCCACAGATAAATTTGCTATCATGTTTCTTGTAAAAATTGACTAATTCATTAAAACATTTTCTGCAAAGAAATTCAGTTTCATTAAAGCAGTTTTCTAATGAGGAAGCAGATAATCAGAGAATAACTGGCCTTACCTACTTACATTTCATCTTCTCTCATTAGTACTGAGGAGTTTTTCTGACACAGTCTGCCAGTCGCAGAAGTGGAAGGGCCGGATTTCTGTGTTAACCATGATCCTGGACCAGGCATGTCAGGGAGTCAAGCAGTAATCAGTGAGACAGAACCCCAACCTCGAACAGGCAGGAGGCAAAGGAGGAATTTAGCTCCTTTCACCGACTCTGCTGGCAGTGTTGGCAGCATCACTTCTCTCATTTTGCAGCAGCTTGCAGGAGACTGATCCCTGGGGAACCATGACTTTGGCCATAGCCATGTGAAACACAATCCACAAGCACTGAAAGCCAGGTGAGTGTATCACCAGCATACTTTCTCCATAGAAGTCCTGGAATATGCCAAGGCACAAATGCTCTGCTTTCCAATACTGCCCTTAAGTATCCACAATGGTGCCTTCTCTTAATGCTTTCTCTAGGACCATTTGTATAGCCAGAAAAGGAGAGAAACTAATCTGAGGAACCAAGCAAATGCAGAAGACAACCAGTGAGTAGCTGTGAGGGAGACGGGGGAGGCAGAAGCTCAAATGTCTGAATTGACTCTCGGCGCTGACACCTGCTCTGTGTTGGCTCAGGTTGGAAGGGACTGTTCTGCGTAGTTTTGCATTGAGGGCTCAAGCATTTTTGGTGGATTTTAAAGGTTTTAATCCTGATTTTACACTGGTTCTGCAGTTTCCAGACTGGCTGATTTGTGGCAGAATCCCCACCGGCCACGCAGAACTGTCTCTCCTGCCCCACCTTCTCTTGCTCCTGAGGGCAGCTTAACTAGCTCACCTGAAAGATTATTTATTTGACAGTAAAAGCCACAAATAAAATGCAGCTGCCTAATGAAGATAGCTTGGTAAGTCTGGTCCATTTTTAATTTTAATGTTGCATGCAATCTCCATTCTGGTCTATGGACTTGTCAGTGGTTTTACAACTTCTGATTATACGAGTGCAGTAGGCAGAGGAAGAGGAAGAGCTGGGAGAGCAGCACTAACAACTGCCTCGGGGGAATCCAGCCAAAGGAACCAAGGATTTGTCTACACCGTCATTGCAATGACAGAAAGCAGAAGCTGAGCAAGCACTCTGTTGTGGTGTCCTTTTCACAACCTACCTGTCTACTTATTTATAGATAGTCAAGTAGCTCTGGGCCTTAAACATGAGGGAAGAGGACACTTCTGCTTCACCATCCATGGAGAGAGAGGGACACTTCACTTTGTTTTACAGAAAGGCAACTGTTACAGAAGTAAAGCAGATACTGGGGATTTGCCCGTGGGTACAGGGCAGAGGGGCAGTGGCAGACCTTAGGGTCAAGCCTATAGCCAAGTTCGCAATCTTGGGCTATCCACCATTGCCTTCATCCTCAAGGCTACCTCTGTCAGTGAAGGGTCCCATCGATAACAAGCGAGCCAGCCTCCTCTCCAGAGCACTGTCCTGCCAATAAAGCCCTCCAGACTCATTTACCTCCTTCCATTACACAGACTTGGTGCTAAACAGCTTACAGATCAGAGCGTACATCTATTCAGAGGCTAAGGATTTTCTGACAGAAAGATGGATACAGAGAAAGCAGTTTCCTTCCCGGCATGAATAGAGGCAAGCATAAAAAGGTGTGCACATAAAAGCTCGGCACTGTTCCTGTTCAGAGCCCTGTGACCTCAGCCGTCCTGCATGGCTTGCTCTCCTGCCTGCAGAGGCCCCAGGCTCACTGCTTCCATTGTGCCATGAAGGATGCTCTCCTCCACTGCTCAGCAAGCACACCAGCCTTTCTGCTGCCTTGCTGCAGTGGGGGGCTGTCATTCCTCTGGGCAGGGAAGAAAATGCCCTGAGGAATGCCTGGAGAGCATAGAGGCTCTCCCGGTTAACACCACTGGGGGCAGAGGGAGTTGGATGCTGTCTCAAAGCTGGGGACTTGAAAAGGAGATGCGAGCTTCGCTCCATGGGCAGTTTTGCCAGCCCAGGATCAGGGTTGAAGCAGTCAGCAGAGCAGCACATGGAACTCCATTACTCTCCTGGATGTTGTGATGGTTGGCAGGAGCTGTGTCAGCCCTGAAAGGTTTGCATTCCTTGTTACCCTTGGTACCCCAGTTTTTACAGATAGGAGAATTGGGACCAGGAGGAATTATACAACTGACTTACAGGGAGTCTGCGGCAGATCTCAGAGTTTTATCCCAGTCCTCTATCACATTGTCCCTCACAGGACTCAGAACAAGGTTTAATCAAAGCTGCATCCTTTCTCTTTACGGTGGTGTAAAATCAGGAGTGACTCCCCTGGAAGTACGCTGTCCTTACCTGCCTAGCAGCCTGCTAGAAGGCAGGGAGCTGTGGGGCTGCACTCATAGCCTGGCTTCTCTGGCAGACATGAGTTGGGAAGGTGTCCAAAGAAGATGCTTCAGACCCTTCAGTCCCCCAGCCCTGGGCCTGCAAGATCTTTCTTCATGCTGGGCCCCTTTTCTTCCTGGGGAAATGGCAAAGAGTGCTTGGATAAGGTCCACAGGCATCAACCCCAAGTGAGGAAGGAGTGGTCTCATTCCCCTGGCTCCCCTCCAGGGACCAGCATGTCAGCCACACAAGATGCTTCTCGCATGAAATGCAGAAACTGCCACCAGCTGTGGAGCCGGTGAAAACTAGCCCAGCCATTGAGAAATCTTTCTCTGGAGACGGCTGACTCAGATTGTGCTCTGCCTCCCAGACATCTCCTGTCACGTAGGCCCTGTCACTTCCCTCTCTCTGAATCAGCCAGGAGGGTTTTCTGCCATCTGAGTTTGACCTTGTAAGGATGTTCAGCGTCTTTCAACATCTGGCCCATTAGGGATGTGACATGCTTCACAGACGTGCAGGACAGCAGGCACAGGCTTTGCAGAGCAATAGAGACCTCATTCCTCCTCCTTGCTCGTCGTCTCTTTCCAGGGACTGAAGACACACAGTCTGCCCGACTCCTTCAGGTCCCAGTAGGGGCTCCAGGGCAACACAAAACAGTGTACCCAGGTGACCACGATTCTTCTTCTGAAAGGAAGAAACATTATCTCACCTTCCCCCCCAAATGATGCTCTCTGATCTTCATGCTAATCCTTCATGAGTCTCCAGTCTGGTCCTGGCTGAGGAGAGGTGGTAAAGAGGATAGCTTTTGCTCTGCTCCTGCTACCTTGCAGGACAGAAGTGCCAGTAGTCAGTCCTGCTTTTAGCTACTCGGTTGGCAGCATGCTGTTAGGAACTTTTCTGTTGCAGCCACCCACTGCTCTGCAACCAGACCCCTGGCAGAACTCTCTGTGGGGTTATAGGCTTTCAACTATAAAAGCCTGGCAAACCTTCCTCCACCTGCAAAGGGGGATCTGCCTCTCTCAGGTGCTGTATCACTGGTTCTGAGTGCTGCTCAGTTCAGTGCCTTGATACATTTATCTGTCTCCATCCACAATGGAAATGCCTGTGCACTTCAGGGGCTCACCAACCTGGGCTGCAGTTTGGCTTTGTACCAATTCCTGAAGCTACCCTGCTGGCTGGGCTTCCCAAGGGGCAAGGAAGAAGCTCGTCTGCCTTTATAGGTAATTAAATCTGGATTAAAACAAGATCTTACTGGAATCCAGCCTGGGGGAAATTTTAAGGGGTTTCCTGGAGGCAAAGCTCTACGACCAGAGGCCAGGCAGTGCAGTGTCCTTTCTCTGTTGCCTGAAAGCAAGGGGGTTGTGAAATCAGCACAACTGGCAGGCATGTGCTGTGCCCTGTACCTTATCCCCAGAAGGGCTTTGCTGGGTGAATCTGTCACCTCCTTTACCCGTGCCTCAGTTTCCCCAACTATAAAATGAGACATTAATGGGCAAACTGGTCTGGGCCCATGCTCTCCTTGGTAAATTGCTTTGAAATGCCCCAGTGAAGAGTACAGGCTGCTCTCCCCTGCAAAGGATAACCCTCAGCCCACCGCTGCCTCGCAGGCACTTCTGCCACCAGCTCCTCCTCCTCTAGCCTGCTGGGCATTTTCCATGGTGCGTCCCAGATATCAGGGTTCACATTCCCTGCTGGATTCCCACAGCGTCCTCGCCCAAGCGCTTCCTCCCAGCAGCTGCATAATGGGCCTGAAAACACAGAACCAATATGCAAATCTGACATTTAATTTGGACATGAGAGTTTAATGAGGCTGTGGAGATGCTGCCACTCGCAGCCTCCACATCCTGCAACCTGCAGTCACATTCCCTTAATTGAATATGTCCCCACTACACTTGTATGAAAGCACAGCCACGTGCACGTGCTCTCCAACACTATTCACCCTTTGCAGAACAGTTGATCCCAACTCCCCTCTCTGTCCATGCCTCCTCCCAAGCTCCTGGGGCCATAGGGCAAGTGTGGGGACTGTGACTCTCCAGTAGCCACAGCTGGTCAGTGTACCACTGAGAGCCTGAAATACAATGTGCATAGGACACATTGGTCCTGGAGAGGGCAACAGGAATGAGCTATTAGGCCCTCTGAAGAATCCTTACAACTCCCAGTGAAGAAGAGAACAAATAATCAATTAACAAAGCCCAAGCAAACCCCAGCAACTCCTACATCCAGGAAGGAGATTCTCCTTTGTGCCAGCTACCTGAATGCAAAGGATTCCACCAGCTCCCAGCATAGAAACTTCACAGTCTTTTTATTTGAAGAGGATTACGGAGCTGCCATTCAGTAAATGAAGTGCCACTCCAAACAGCTGCTCTGTGGCCTGCCCTTGTTCAGACAGAGAGCCTTGCTGGGGCCGCAGGAGCTGCAGGCAAAGGCTGCTCCTCGCCTTGGAGCTCTGCAGAGCTAATACCTGAGAGTACATGCACAGGAGCCAGGAGAGGGGTGAAGAAGCAAGAAGAAAGCTTCTTTTCATCATTTCTGCTGCTCCTCTGACAGGTACAGCCAGGGTTTTCTTCCTCAGCAGCCTTCTTTCTTCCCAGTTTGCAGCCACAGCACTGAAGTGCTGCTCTGGCAACTGAAATATAGGTCCCTTTTTCCCTGCTTTCGTGGGAGCAGGCAGAAGGACAGAAGAATAAGGGTCACTCCCGTTCCCTCCTGCTTTATATCAAAACAAGTTGCTCCCAGAACCTGTTATTACTGCAGTAATCACGGCACCCTCTGCACAGGGCTACTCAGCATCACAGAAGACAAAGAAAGCAAACTGCAGACCACCTCTAAGTGTGCCACATTTAATTGCCGGGGCATATGAGCTGGGGAGAGGCTGTACAGATGGTGAAGGAACAGGGGCACCCAGTCTGGGATTGGAAGAGGGGAGTGTGAGCGGAGCTAGGGCAGGAGATCAGCAGGCAGAGGCAGGCACGTGGGACAGGAGCTCTCTTCATCACCAGCAGGCTCTGGGATGCAATATTAATGCCAGTATCCTGAGAAGGCAGCAAGCAGCGGTGTCTGCGCCACTTGGCCATGAATAAAAGATGGTCCTGAAAATGGGGAAGAGCAGCAAATTAATTAATCGAAGCAAAAGTCTCTCTATTCCCATTAATGAACAAGCCTGGAATCCTCCCACATGCAGCTCTGCTTGGGGAACACGCAGGGGCACAGAGGGGAGAAGCACAACACAGGCAGGGTCTTCTCCCAGTGACCTGGGGTCTCCCGCTGTCCAGCAATGCCTTTAAGCTCAAGTTCAGGTCCTGGTTCAGCTCCCCATCATGTCTAGCCTGCCAGCTTTGAGAGTTCAGCTTCTGTGAGCTCGGACTCCTCACCTGTGCCCTGGCTCTCTAGGGTTTTAGCTCTAAGACCATGCAGACTCCCTCTCAGATCGCTGTCTCTGCAAGTGGCCCTGAAAATGGCCATTGTTTGCTCTTCACTCCCCCCTTTCCTTTCCATGGGTCAGACTCCCCAGGACCAAGGTCAGGGGGTCCCTCTGGATACAGGACTTCCTGGGCCCCAAGACCCCTGTAAGGATGCAGGGCTGGCGAAGGAGGAACATGAAGGAGCAGTCACAGCTGAAACAGTGCCAAGGAAGGGGAGAAGGGGGAGCTGCAGCTGGGGTCCCACCCCAAACACCAAAAACGGATGGAAGGAGAAGCTGGAGATGCCACAAAGCTGCTCTGTCACCCCAAGCAGGAGCCAACACATTGCACCGAGAGGGGCTGATGGAAGGCTGCGGATTCCTAACCTTACGCTCTGAGACCTGCGCATGCTGCAATAGCTCAGCTCCGAGCCAAACCCCGGGGCCCAGCCAGCTGCTCCCAGGTGAGGTAGCAGGACAAGGCTCTCTCCTGGGGGGCAGGTGCTGGAGGAGGGCTCAGAGTTGCTCCTGCCTGCAAGAGAAGACAATCCAGTTTCTCTTCCTTCAGAGCTGGGAATTTTCTGGGTGCTGCTCCCTGGCTGCCCTGCCCAAGGCTAATCCCTTATGTCATGCCAGGTGAGTGCAAACAGAGCAGTGGGGGCTGCTGCAGATGGAGAGCCACCCTCAGCACCGAGAGACAACTGATCTCCTCTTCTGAAGCTTTGCCCATAAATTATAGATTTTAAGCAGTGTTTGTTTAAAATATTCAGCTTGCCACTTAAAAAAGAATACTCACACGCACCAGGAACGGGGAAAAGGATGGAGGGGTGGGGGCTGCATTCCCACTTGGAGGAGGGGGAGGGAAGCAGACAGGAGAGAGGTGTTTCCTCAACTAATGAGCCAGCATCCCTCCCGGTGGATGTGCAATCCAACACGTGAGCCACCTGCACTGCAGCTTTGACTGCCTCTCCCTCCAGCACACAGCTCAGGCCAGGCAAAGGTCTGCAGGAGCCACAGCCTCTGCTTTTTCCACCCTGCATCCCAGCGTGCAGGTCATCCCACAGGCTTCCCTTCGAGCCTGCAGGACAGCATTGTGTTTACAAAGTCAGAGCAAAGACAGCTCAGGTGCTCTGAGAGCAGAAAGGAAGCGAGAAGGTAGGAAAACACCCCTCTCTGCACACACACCCCTTACCTAAAAGCACAATCATTGTTTGATTAAAAATTCAGCTCTTCAGCTGATATGGCCAAGGGGCAAGTCTGTAAGAGCTGAGATGCAGGGAGCAGTAGCCGAGATATTTCTCATCAATGAAAAATGCTCCTCTTCATCTCTGCTCTGGGCATGCCCCAACCCTGCCCATCACCAGAGCCTCTATTGCCGCCCGATGGTGAAGAAGAGGCAGGACCCTGCTGCAGTGGAAACGGATTTCTCCTCCAGGTTGCAGCCCTTCCCAGGCTAAGGCAGGCTCTCACTGTCTTCTGGGGTGGATTTCCCATGGAAGAGACGAGAGACAGCACTGGTGAAGAGACACAACAGGAGATGACTAAAGGCATACCGCAGCTTTTCCTGCCCCCCGAAGCTCACTCACGTTTTTCTTTGCAGCAGGGTACAGGTAGCAGCAGTCCAGTTGCAGGGAGATGCTCAGGAAAGCACAGATCTCCTCCTGGCAAACCCAGACACACCAAACAGCTCCTGCTATGCACACATGCTACCCAGCTCCTTGTGTAAAAGCACTGGAGGAATTCTCAGAAAGACAAAAGGCTTTCACTGTTGTGTGCTCAGAGCGTGCTCTTTATGGTGACTTTTGGCAGGAAAACAGAAGTGGCTGGAGGGAAACAAGGCAGTTACAGCCGGAAGACTTAAAAATGCCATCACCTGTACTGTGCTGTGGCAGCATCTGCGGGGAGCCTGACCCACAGCCTTGGCCTTGCAGCCCCAGGTGCTGTGGAGAGCTTTAGGAAAGCCCAGCCTAGCTGAGGTCAGTGAGCAGCCATGCAGGGCTGGACCTTGCTCAGAGGAGAAAGACAAAGGTGGCCTTTAGTAAAAGGAACACAGCCCAGGGTCAGACAGAGCTAATGGAAAGGGCTACAGCTTCAAATCCTGTCTACCCCACACCTTCTGTGATTTTATCAGGGTCACAACCAGCTGGGAGCTGGCTCTCCGCAGCCTCAAGTCAGTAGGTCTGTGGGATCTCCACGGGATCTGCCTGTGATCTGACAATGGCTAGCTGCAGGACTCACCAGCCCACGGGCACCCTTGCCTTTCCTTCCTGCCATGGCTGGCTGGGGTCTCCCAGCTGGAAACAGGGCTGTTCTAGCTGGAATATTTTTTCCAGCTCTGACCTGCTTACTCCCAAACAGGGAGTTAGGACTCCTGGTTTCCCCACAAGGAATTAAAATGCACCAATAAGGCAAGGGAAGGACTGATGCTGAATGAAAAGTCTAGTAAACATTGTCAGAGATCCAGAGGAAAGGCATGAAAAAAAGCCCAGAAGATCAGAGTCAACAAGCACCTGCTGATCGTTTTTACTAGACTGGCTGCTCCTTGCAGTAAGGTCTGTCTTCAGGTATGCCCAGCACCTGGACCAGCCCACGGCTACTCACATTGCCAATACACACAAGGACTGTGAACTCTAGCCCTGCTGCTGCAGCCCATGTGTCCCTCAGCTGAGAGTGGGGTCCCTTTAGCCTCCCCACACTGCAGAAAGCCCTAACACCTCCTGGCTAAGCCTGAGGCCAGCTCCTCTCCATGACCCTTGGCAGGGACATGTTTCTTGCTGTCACTCCCTGGAGACACTGACCGTTCTGGCAAGCTCTGCTCTCTATTTTTAATAAATTAGTCCTGAACTCCATTTGCGTGGATAAATATAGCATCAACCACTCTGCCAAGCCGTTTTACTCTTGGTTAACACATTCATCCAAGCTGCTCTATTTGTCTTTCCTCCCCAGACTCATATTCTTCTGGATTCGTTTTGTCAAACAAATTGCACAAGCTGAACTGCCCATTTAGCCAGTGCTGTTTGATTACAGGGGTTATTTATGAAACAGCAAGACATATGGCATTAAGCTTCTTAATAATAATAATAATGAGAGAAAGGAAGGGGGAAAACACTAGAAGAAAGGAGGGGGAAAATGTTTTTTATTACAGACAAAAGCTCCTGCCATGGGTGATAAATTCCAGACACTTTTCCAGTTGCTCTTGTGCTGCTGGCAAGATGAATGGCACAGGCACCAGTGTGCAGCTCAGCTGCAGAAGCGTGGCCATGGGCTGCAAGGAAAGAGGGAAATACCAGAGCACACACACGTGGTGAGGCTGGCTGAGGTGTGCAGGGACCTCTGGCCCGTAGTCACCATACCGCTCACTTCTCCAGGAGGGCTTGTGCCAGCTGCAGCAATACAGACGGCACCCAGCCCTGCCTACCATCAGCACCACGCCTGGCATCCCTCCCATTGTAGGCTCAGAGGAACCTCAGAGGCAGTGTGAGGGCAGGTGACATGGCCACCCAGCACCCTGCCAGTCCCCTGCCAGCATTGCCACTCCCAAAGCCCAGCTGCTACAATCAAGTGGAGAATCCTGTGTTGGGGGAGCAAGTTCAAGGATAACTCTGTGGTTGCAGAGCAAAATCTGAAGAAAGAACACAGCACAGAGAAGAGGAAGCCTCAAACTACTTGGTACTGAGCACTCGAATCTTGTAAAAACTGCATCTGCAGCCCAGTGACAATCTAGGCCAGGTCCTCGCTTTCTCCTGCATTGTTCCCATGCTGAACAGCCTCCATATATGCAGATAGTTTTCTACTGCAACCTGTATAATTTCCAGGCAGTACTCAGACTGCCCAAGATATTTAAATTTTGCATAAGTAAACTGCCTTTGAACCTGTTTCCCCCCTCTTCTCTCTTATTTAGTCACTTATTCCTGACAATTTTGGAACCCCTCCATTTACCACAAGTAGAGCCCAGTTAGATCTCTGACCTGGTCATCCTGGCTCTAATGAGAGCTTACTGCAATTCAATCTGAACTTCTTTGAAAGGGAGATGCTTGATTAAGGGCCTGGGAGACCTTGAAAGTAGAGTCATTCCTGCAAGAGGAAGGTAATTAGTTTTTTTAATCAGTGGGCACTGAAATCAAGGTCTGGAGAACCAAGCCAGCAGCAAACTCAACCCCCCAGATACATAGCAGAGCCCTGATACATTACTGGAGATCCCAGGGAAACTGCTGGGAACTGGACTTGGTACCTGCAGAGCTGCTGCATCATCTCATCCTTCTCACTGGTGGGAGCAGTCTGGACCGTTCCCCTGGGGCAGAGTCACCTTTTGCTTTTCCTCCTTACCTCTGATGTGAGCAAGGCTCCTGGTCTTCCCTTCTCACCCTGTTGCAAAAAAGGAAAACACACCAAGCTTGCAATCAGAGACAGCATCAGTCTGTGGAGATAATTCCTTAGCATCCCAGACTCCCCTCACTGTCTTACAGGGAAGACCCTGGCAATGGGATAAACAAGCTCCAACACTGATACTAATAGCTTTCCCCTAGCAGATGCAAATGGTTCTGAAGTACTAGCCTCAGCTTCTGCTTTCTTGTTCATCAGCTGGCACAGATCTGGGGATGCTGGGCAGGCAGAGTTAATCAAGCCTCGTTTGCGATTACAATGAACTCTTGCATTTCATGGCCTGCATCCTAAACCTGCTTTCTAATTCCCCAAGGAGGAGGGATTTACACTTTCAATTTTATGTCTAGTTAGTTAATGGTCCATTACTGTCAAAAGGATCAGTAGCTAGAAGTTAAATCCTACAGGATTTACGATAAGGAAGAACCAAAGGCTGCAGAAGAAAACATGCCAGGCAGAGGGTACAGGGAACATAGAGAAGTGTTTGCAGGTCCTCAGCGCTGTGACGCTGGTGGCTGGACACTGGCCCAGGGAGAGCTCTAGAACAAGGTTCACTGCATCACTCCCTGCTGGCTACTTCTCCCTTACTTACTGGACCACATTTCTGCCTCAAGTATCTCCCTGGAGAAAGGATGGGGGACAGGAAAATATTTAAATGATCAAAGAGTCATTACTGATTGTGTTTGGGAAGAAGCTGGAAATTATTTTATAGGTCAAGATAGCTTGAGCTGCAGACAGGCAGGGAGCACAGTGCAACTCTGAGGTCTACAGCCATCAGGCAGGTTCAGGGTCCTTCCTTAGCCTGGTCCATACCTGCAGAAGAAGAACACATTAGGCCTGGAAAGACAATCCAGGAGAGCTCCAAATTCTAAACCCCTCACTCCCTCACCACCAAACACAGTGTTGCTGGCCTGGGAAAGCCTGGGACAGAGAGAGCAGACATTAACACTGTTTACAGACACTGCCAGCCTGGCTTTCCAGCAGTGCTGTAACCCTTTTGCTGCCAGCACAGCCCACCAATGTTTGCCTTCCCCTTTGAAACAACCATACAGCTTCACAAAACCCATTACACACACCATACACATCATTGCCAGCATTCAGAATTTGTGCTGCTATTATTACTTTTAGCCATACCATCTAGTAAGTTTCTAGCACATCAGCATTTTTCAACTTCTTCCCACTCCCCCTTTCTGTATAGCACACCCCCCACCGAAATCTGTGCTTCCCCACCCAAGCCCTGTCTCAATCACTTAGGCCTCCCAGCATATACACAAAGCAGAGCTACAGCTCACTTTTATCCCTCCTATCTACCCTACCAGGGAAGATAAGACTAAACCCTGAAAACCCAAGGATCATAAATAAAAAATTAAACCCCACCCTAATAATGGGCTGCAGTCCAGAAACAAAACACGGGACCTTTGGCTTCTAGAGTGCATTTCATTTCACAGGTGAGAACAGACTACCACAGGACGTTAGGATGCAGCCTGCTCTACCACAAGCCTCACCATAGCTTGGAAAGAGAGTTAGCGTGCCCCTGGGTCCCACAGGCACACTCCAGCAAAGGGCAACGCTGCCCTCTGCTGCTTCCGAGCAGGATAACCGACCTGCCTGCTGCTGACCCCAGGGGCTGCCAGCCAGCGATGCTGACCCCACACTGTTTCGTACAGGCCAACTTACGTGTATCACGCAGCTTTATCCCTAGAAGAGCTATAGTGCCCTAGACTCTCTGAAATACTACACCAGAAAGAAACGATCAACCATACTGCCTGACCTACCTCCTCCCCCCATAACACAGCCCACCTTTACTATAGGGAGTCATTAAACACATGCAACAAGGTGCAGGGAGCTCTACTCACCTTCACCTGTGCGGGACAGAAAGCCGTTTTCTTCCCCTCCCCCTGTTAAAGCTGTTTCTCACTCTTTTCAGCCGTTTTCAGTATAAATTCAGTAGTATTAAGAGAAAAGAAGGAAGATGCTAGCTCTATCAAGTTATTGTTTTGCAGGAGGAAGATGTGGAGACTTCAGGGTAGTCTTTGTTGGGCCTTCCTACTTGGTTAATTCCTATTTAAAAGGCTTTACTTCATGTGAATGGAATATTCTGTGATTTATTTCTAATATATTTTCAGAAATGTAGCCCTGGCTTGCTAACACAACAACATTGCATTAAAATAAATGATGTTTTGGTTCCTAGCATTTATTTACTATTCTTGTAGTAAACAGCAGATTACATGGTTTGTGATGCTTAATAAATCCCCTTTTTGTTAAGTGTGAGCTTGTATGTAAGAGCCTTCCCCTGTGTGTGTGTACATGCATGATTATAGTAGCAATGTTTTCCTCTGACAGTATGTGTTTTTCATCTAATTCTTTCCCTGCCTTTCTCATTTTGGCCATCTCTCTGTCCTTGCCTCGTATTTTCACTGTCCTGGTTTCAGCTGAGACAGAGTTGAAATGTACAAACAATTGACTTTATCCTTGCAATAAAAAGCTGAGAAACACACTTGTTCAAAAGGTTTTTTTTCTAAGACAGCATATGAACTTAAATAGATTTTTTTTTCATAATCTCATGTTCAGAAGTTTGTTTTATAAGCTTTATAATCTCATAGTTTATAATCTTGTTTCAGGACTTTAAATATCTCAGAGGGCCTGGTTTTAGCAATCTAGGAGAATACTGTGATACTCAGACTGGCCAGTGCTTTGTATCCAGGAATTTCAAGGCAATGAACTGTACAAACCCAGCTGCAGGGGGAGGAAGGATACAGTCTTGAGAAGCAGAGCTAGGAAGATAGCATAAATCCTTTTTTCAACATTTTTTATCTACCATTGCACAGGAAGAGTAAAGAAGGGGGGCTTCTTGATAAGTTGTTTTTTAAAAAACACCAAGGAAACCACTGAAAAAATAGCAATAACTTCCTGGTCATATCCTATACAATGACAGTATTTTCTCACATAAAGTGCCTAAAATATTTTGTTTAGAATTGAATTCCAGAAAGATATAAATGGATTAATGGATTTGCTTAATAAATCAGGCTGGGCTGCACCTTTGTGCTGTTAATTACCCCCAGGTGCTGCCGATGAGGGGTCCTGACCCTGGAATGCAGGTGGGATCGCTATAAGTAGCTTCCTAGGAGTGGGGGGAGGTCTCTGTGCTGCAGTCTGGTGTGAGGGAGCCGAGAGCTGCTGGAGAGGCCATCCACACGTTCAGGATTAGAGTCTGGGAGAAAAACAGGCAGATATAGGTACTTGGCTGAAGGTTGGGTGTAAATGTTTTCAGAAATGCTAGAAGTTCCTAAAATATCTTTTGGGGTTGTGGACTTAATAAGTGAGCTTACTTTTACTTAAGTGCTTAGCTAGGGTGGGTAAGATAATTCATCACGTTTTCTTAACTCTGGGTTAGGACCAGTGAAGTGCTGTAGTGGTGGAGGGAGGTGTGCCTGAGCAAGAAAGTGAGGAAGGGGAACAAGGGAATGGTGCGTTAGGCTTAGCTTAACCTGGATGTTGGTGCCTGCTGTTGAAAAACACATAGCTTGCTGCCTAGGGACATATAGGTGTTTTAAAAAGGCAACAGAGGGTCACTGGCTAAGAATTACTTTGGGACCTCTTTGTGGAGTTCTATCTCCCCTTGCTTCCAGTTCCACTGATCGTAGAATCAAGGAGCTGAGATCACTAGATAGCTCACCACCTCACCCCTGAGGCTGCAATGTCATCCTGGCCTGCCCTTTGCCTGCCGTTGGCACTCTGGTCTTCACAACCTCTGTGCAATCCTTTTTCCCACTTGCTGTGCCAAGAGAGGTGGTGGAGAAAGAGGACTGGTGTGTCACCCCAGTATGGCCAGCAGCTAGCCCTGTGGTGTTAGAGTCCTAAGTTTGATAGGCAGAGATGACTTGGCTCTGGTGCCTTTGCTGAAGGTTGCTGGCAGTTTTCCCCACTCCTTAAAGTGACTGCAGGAGTTGCCCAGCAGGTAGGATCCCTGGGGGATTACCCACAGGGTTACAGTCTGAGCCAGGACTTTGTTCAAAGTATATTTTCCTGCTAAGCATGAGAACCTCTGTGCTGGTGGAAGGATCAGAGACTTGTATAAAAGAAATGCATAGGGAACTAGCCTTATTTCCTTAGCTTTTATAGCTCTTTCTGACCATGCATTCCAGTGCACAACAGCATACTCCCTTTGGAGTTATTACTGGCAGAGGAATGATACTGCCAAAGCATTTGTTCTGGGAAAACAGCAGCACGAATGTGGAAAATATTAAAATGAATGTGTTTATGTAAAAATCATCTTAAGTGTGTGCATGTGGTTGAAAATCACATAGTGCTTATTTGGAGTTTTTTTTTTTTAAATAAATAAAGGCAATGAGAGAGCCTCTTGTGTTAAGCTGAGTTTTGGAGTAGCCCGTGGATTGCCATGGGTGGGCTGGAGCAAAACAGAGGGGTTCCACCGGAGTGTGGCTAGGAGAGGCAGGTGGCAAAGGGTGCAACAGCCGGGATGCTGGAGGGGGGCGGAACAGACCGGCCGAGCGCGGGCAGGCGCTGTGCCCGGGTGCAGAGCGGCGCGGG
>NW_010133147.1:22801-23063 GCF_000699245.1 Pterocles gutturalis | reverse complement strand
TTGGCGTTCACCAGCCCCGTGCCACCTCTCGTTGTCCTCGTGAGGGACGTGTGGGTGCAGAGCCCACCTGTGGTTGGAAATATCTCCATCCTCTGACACCCTCCTTGCTGCCCTTCAAAGAGGGGTTTCTCACCCCAGTTTGGTCCCTGGGGCAGTGCCACCCCACCACAGGTTTGTGCTGGGCTGGAGGCAGCCGAGGGGGTGGCCGACCAGAGATGTCCACCCTTTGCCATCCTGTGTCCCCTTATGGACAGGGGGGGCC
>NW_010133147.1:12738-22765 GCF_000699245.1 Pterocles gutturalis | reverse complement strand
AGCACCAGCTCACGTGGGATCCATGCATCTGCCGCTCGGCCCCCGACAGCCGCCTCTTTGCAAACCCACCCAGGGCGAAGCGTTCTGGGTGGCAAACCCCTGACAGCCCAGGGCTGGACCCCACATCTCCTGGGGAGGAGTTTTCCGTGCGTTGGCCCCCTTTCTCTATGCCAAAGGCAGTGGTTGTTGTAGAAGAGATGCTGAAGAAGCTGCCGTAGCTGGAGGGTGGAAAATCTGGATGGCTGCACGTCTGGGAAACCCTTTGCTCCGGGAGGGTGTTTATCAGAGCAGTTTGACAAGACTTATGGAAAAGGCTGTGACCTGTCAGAGCTCGGGCACTGGCTATCGCCCGCGGGGCTTTTCCTGCTGCTCCAGCTCTCCCGACTTCTCTCTCACTGATCTCTGGCAAAGAAAGGAGCAAACTCGCAGCTAATCTCTTTATCTCGCTGGTTGCAAAGTTGTCCCCCCTCCCTCCAGTCGCTTTTCAAACAAGAGTGGAAGGGTGGGAGCTATTTGCTGTAGAAAATTTTATTCGATCCGAGTCAGGTGGGAACAGATCCTTTGTGGAGTTTGCAATCAGTTTTTTTCCCTTTTCTCTGCCTTTCCAGCCACCCTGCCCCAAATTAAAAAACAAACAGAAAGAGAAGAGAGGAGAGAAAAGGGCTTGTGAGAGAAAAGCACTTTTCCCTTCTGATTTGAGTCAGATCGGCCAGAAACAGAATTTTCCCCTCTCAACCTCAGGAGGCTGATACTAGGAGGAAGCTAAAAAGTAATAATAAATGAAACCAAAAGCAAGGCATGTCCAGGGAAGCATTTCAGAAGAGGAGGAGATGTTCCCTTTGTGGGGCTGTCGGGTCCCCCCCTGCTGAGCACCAGAGCCTGGGGGGCACGGGGTCTCATCTGCTGCTCCCCCCTCGCTGCCCTTTGCTCTCCAGCTCTGATGAGCCAAAGCAGCTCCCGGACACCTTGTTGTCACCTGGGGCTGGGGAACCCTCCTGGGGTCACCTGCTTGGTGTCAGAGGGGTGACTGTGTCCCTCTGGGCTGGGCTTGACCCCACCACCAAGCCCTCTAAGCCACCCTGTTGCTCCTGAAGCCACCGTTATGGCAGGATGTCCCTCCCTGTGCACACGGCTGTGGTGATGGAAGGTGAGACGGCAAGGACCGACCCAGCTTTCCGCGATCCATCTTCCTAGAAGGAAGATTTCCAGCGTGGTTGGGAGGAGGTGGCACTTGCCCTGCTCCCTGCCCAACATGTGCAGGACGGGAGCTGGCTGGGTTGGGTTTGCTACAATTAAGGAGTGTGGAGAATTTGGGGCTCTCAGGGGTGTCTGCCATCGCCTGCCGGGTGCCATTGCCTGTCCTCGAGGGTTCGGGGAAGGCAGTGCCTGTCCCGGTGGGTCATGCTGGCCGTCAATCCAGAGCTGCTGTCTGATGTTGGAGAGTCACTTGGGTGTGCAGCGGTGTTGAGCGAGGTCAGGACCCGGTGAAGAAGCTGCTGGCAAGAGAGAGATGAAAACCCCAGCCTGTTCCTGCCGTAACTCCCTGCCTGCCTGCGTCAGGAGCCCCACAGGCGGTTGTGTTGAGACTGGTGAGCACGCAGCGGGGACAGAGGCTGTGATGGGTGACAAGGAAGGTCCCAGTGAGTGTGGCTGGGGATAGCCCCAAGCCAGCTTGTCCTTCATCACCTTGCTTTCCTTGGGTGGGCTATGCTGCTGCAAGCTGAAAAATGGCAGCAAACATCCCCCCTCCTGTCCCCTAAGCCTGGGGAGAGTTTCTCACGCCTGTGCTTGGTGCACCTTCCTTCTGCCCTGCCCGAGGGGGCTCGCACAGGGAGAAAACAGCCCCAGCATCTGGGAGGTGCTTGAGCAGATTAGATGGTATCAGGATGGCGGTGTTCCCCGAGAGCTTTTCCTGGCGCTTCGGATCCTCAGTACCACGAAGGGTATTTCCCAGCCCGTTTCAAGGGAGCGGACGTAGGTGCTGTGGTGATCCTCTGAATTTATTCTGGTGGGGATTTTGCTTCTGGTATCACAGGAGAAGCCAGGCCAAGGATTTTTAGGTGTGCTCCAGCTTTCTGGATGATGCAGGAGCTGTTTCAGTCCTGCTCTGTCCCTGCGGGGCCGTGTGCGCTGTGTCCTGCATCTCCTGGTCTTGCTCATACAGATGTGGTTTGCACCGGGGCCAGGAAGGAGTCCTGCTCTGCTTCATTTCGTAGTAGAGATGTAGAAGTCCACAGCACAGCTGTCGAGGAGCGATTCATTCCCTTGGGCTCTCAGGAGCTGCGTGCAATGAATGAGTTCGGCTTTTCTGCAGGGAAAGGGGAGAATTTTGGAGTTTTGCTCTGGGCCTGCAAGGAGATGTGGACAGCTTCTTGTGGCCGGAGGTGGCTGAGCCTGGGCATCTTTCTGCAGTTTAATGCCACTCCTTGGGTGCTCAGAGGGGACTGAAAAATATTGTGTCCTCTCCTGGGGTCCTCCTTGTGCCCAGCACGTTCGGGAGAAGAAGGGGACACTGCTGAGGGTGGCCCCAGGTGTGGGGACACTGCAGACACCAGCTCAAGGGGGTAGTGCCGGTGTCAAAGCTCTGCCCGTGTTTGAGGACAGGCTTTGAGCTCACAGTGTTGCAATGCAAAGGTATTCCCCTGCCTGTCTCTGCTGGATCGTCACGGTGCGAGGGGACGACGCCAGGCTGTGCGCCGCCACGTGTCGGACGAGCCGCGATTCCCACCGCGGGCAGGAGCCGTGTGCTGCCTTCCGTCCTCACCCCTCCATCAGGGAGCTGAGCTCTGACCCCTGCCAGGATCCCACATTCCCAGCTCCACAAACAGGTGGGGAAATGGAGCAGGCTGCTGTGATCTGCCGAGGATTCAGAGGCTCGGTCCCTTCTTCCTCTTTCTGAGCTGCTCTGTCCATGTAATGTGCTTCTGTGGGCAGTGTGACGCTGCCGTTCTTCCCTCCTTCTTGGGTGGCCGGGGTGTTCTGCCCTTTGGGATCCTCCCGGCTATGCAGAAGGGTTCAAAAATGTCCATGCATTCCGCAGAAGTCTGCAAAATTTGTTTTCAAAGAGTGCCAGCAGCCTGCACAGGCTCAAGAGGTGTGCAGAAACAGACGGGTGACACAGAGATGGCAGCTTAAAGGCTGGGCAAGGAGGAACGGGCTCTCTCGATCCCTCTCTGCGCAAGCCAAGATGGTGGGTTGGCAGCTGGTGCGGCTGAGCCCTGCGTGGCCGCTGGCTAGAAGGATTTCGGGAGGGAGGGATCCTTCCCAGCTGTTTTGCTTTGGGATCAGCTGAAGCCTGATGCTTTCAGGACCAACCCACAGATTTGCAAGTCTGATGGGCTCGCTGCCTGGCAGGTGTCTGCAGGGCCACGGGAAATTAAACTGGAGTCCCCAGAAAGGACGAATTTGTCCCTCTGCTCTTGTAGGAAGACCCCTGGGGACAGTCCCCCGCAGCCCTGTGTCAGGGGGGATGTGGAGGGGCTCATTTCAGGTCAGATCCTGTTGTGGGAGCAGGTCCAAAATCAGCAGGGAGCTTGCCACCTTTGGACAAACCCGGTGTTACCAGTGAGCCAAAGACTGGGAAATTTGGGGGATCTCAGCCACCACCTTTGTTATTTTATTTTTCTTAATCCCCCAAGCCCCTGGACTTCCCCACGGGTGTTTGCAGGTACGCACGCAAGCGCTGCTGGAAGCAGGCGAGGTGTAGGATGAAACGGCTTGGCCGAACTTTGAGCTCGCTGGAGCACAATGGCTTTGTCCGGGTGGTACAAAGGCTGATTGTTCTGCTCGGGGGAAGTTTGGCTCGGCAAGGTGGGGAGCGAGAGAAAGGGACAGCGCCGAGAAAGAGAAAGATTAGAGGTGTGCTGTTCCTTTTCCTCCTGCGCAGCCATCGCTGGAACCTGTTTTCCACTTGTCAGCGTGGGAGAGGTTGCAAGTTAGCTAGAAAAGTGTGTTGGATTTTTTTTTTTTTTCCTGGACACTGAAAAGGCAGGTATGTAAGGGAGGAAATGCGCAGGGGACTCTGACTCCATCATAAATGCAACGGATTTCCCTTTATCGCTCTTCCTGAACGCTGTGTGGGAAGCAAACACAGTCATCTGAAATTACTCAACGAAGGTCTAGGGTAACGCATTTCTGGCCGGTGCATCATCAACTGTGAATTTTCCCCTCTCAAACCTGTTTGGTCAGCTACCTACGTTATTTTGTTCTCGTTCCCTGGTCCAGTGAGTTCTTTTATCTAACCCATCCACTGCAAATAATCACACTTACAACCGTCTTGTTAGCTGAGCCCCTTGATTAGAATATTTGCTTTTCGTGTGCTCCATTGGTGAATGACATGAGTCACAGGGTACGGTTGGTGTTTGGGGATTGGAGAGCTAATGTTTACAATTCAGATGTTCTCAGAACTTGAGCTAGCATGAAAACTCTCAAAAGAAAAAAAAAACAAAACCAAAACACAAAACCCATGGGCTGTTTACCACATCAAAGAGGTTCAGTCCCTTTCCAAGCTCAGATTGAAACTCAAACAAAGAATCTTTCATTAAGTTCAGAAATGTTTGGAGAATTCTTGGAAAATTATTATTTTTATTTATTTTTTTTTTTAAATGTGATGGGGACCTTCAAGTTTCCACTAAGGACAGGATTTGCAAGTATTAAAATGCATTTAATGACCTTGCTCTTTGTAGTATTTCCAGCACAAGCATGAGAAGAGAATGGCAAGAAATTGGTCCCAGCATAGCTGGTCTGAAAACACAAGTACTTATTTGCAGGAGAAAATGATATTATCCATCTGTTATCATGTCTATCACATCTAAGGCAATTTGTTTCATGAATCTGAGCCCATCCCAGGGATGTGGGTACTTGCTCACCAGCCCGTCCAGCCCATCACTTTGATGCTGCCTGGACATTATCATTTGCCATTCTGCTGCTCCTCAGGGACGGTTCCGGGAACTGAACCCAGGGGTGGCTGAATATATTCAGCTGAAAATCCTTCACAGGAACAGAAGGTTTGGTGTTCTCTAAAATGTGGAAATACCCCAGGTTTGTTAAATTGAATGGAAAAATTGGGGCACCTCCCCTCCCCAGCCGATCATTCAAAATGCTCTTGGTTTAGGAAATAATGTTTCGTGGTGCTTCGGGTCATGGGTTAGTGGGTTGGATGGTGTTGGGTTGACAGTTGGACTTGATGATCCTTGAGGTCTTTTCCAACCTTAATGATTCTATGATTCTGAGCAACTCTCAGTATTTGATGTTTGTGTGGTTCTGTGTCATGCTTTTGGGATAACTCAAAATCATTGTCCTGGCTGACTCTTTGACGTCACCTCTTGGACACGACGAGTGTCACAGCCCTCACATTTCCCAGGAGCTGGCAAAGCCCCAGGCTCCAAAATGCTCCTGCTGGAGCTCCTCCAGGGCTTGGTGCCCCCTCCACGGGAACTGTCGATGGGCTTGTTATTGGCCTGTGCCATCATCAGTCTCCCTTAATTAACAGCACTTGGCAATTCATTTCTATACAGGGAAGATGTGGAAAGAGAGGGTTTAAGCCGAGGGACTGGATCTCGAGGAAACTCTTTGAGGCTTTCTGCTCTCGGGCCGGCAGAAGGACCCTCCTGGCAGCAGGGATGGCAGAAGGGGCTGCAGCAGGTGGACCTGCTCCAAGCTTGGAAGGAAGAAGTTGGCCCAAAGACCTGCTCATTCCAAGACGATGTTTTCACCTGCCTTAGGGTTTGGTTTGGTTTGTTTTGGCAACTGGTTTGGCGAGGAAGTTGAGGGCCACGAGGACAGTGGGATTTGCTGTCCGCGCGTGAAACCTGACCTTGGTTTTCCCAGACGTGTGTGGGGTATTGGGTCTGCCTTGCGCGTTGTACTGGGAAGAACCAGCTTTCTGGCCTGTTTTATCGCTTGCTGAATGCCGGGAGGACTTCACAAGCCCCAGCAAGCTGCAGATGACTCACCCCGCCTTTGTCAGACCCTGCCCTGGGAATGTCTTGTCTTTTCTTCTGATCGGAGGAGGCGAGGTGATGAGTGTGAGCTGGTTTGAGTGAGGCGGAATGAATCCCCTTCAGAACCCAGCTGGGGAAGCTCCCTACGAGCCCCAGCAGCCTCTGCCGTGCCACACTCGGTTCAGGCCCCGTGGCACGGATGTGTAGCCAGAGGGGAGGTGGAGGGCTCAAGGCCAAGCCCAGGGGCCTGTGGCAATGCAATAGCTAGAAACAGGTGGATGAATTTTGTCCAGGAATGGTGACATCTGAGAGCCTCCATCTTCTCAAGTGCAGGGGAGAGGATGTGCTGGAGCAGAAGCTGCAAGCGAGATGGAGCAATGGAGCTGCAGGTGGGGCTGCTTCTAGTTGATGGCACCAGCAGGGGCTGCGTGGCATCCAAATTCCCCTGGGGATTGTATGCATGCATTATCCAGGGAAATGCTTCAGCTCCTCCGTGTTTTGGCTGGGGCTGAAGTAGCTCCAAGCAGAGCGGGGAGCAATGGGTGAGGACAGACGGATGTCCCTATTTTCCCACCCGCCTTTGGGCTCCATCCAGTGCCGAGGTGGTGCGTGGTAGTTCTGCAAAAGGGGAAACCAGTGCGGAGCTACTCCAGTGTCAACCTGGGACCCTCCACCCCTGTGTAGACCTGCCCAAGGCCAGGTGGGCTGCATGGCAGCTGTGGTCAGCAAGGCCTAGAGATGCTGCAGCTGGGCCAGAGCCTTCTCCAAGCTCAGTGTTTCCCGGGTCTACCCTGATAGTTATTTTTCAGTCCATTTATAGCTTTATTTTTGCAAAGGTTTCTGCTCGCTCTCTTAGAGCCCACTGGAGCCTGGCTGCTCCAGATTGTTCCTCTTCCAGTCACTTGACCTTGGAGTTGGATGAGGGTGTTTTTTCCGGGTTTCTTTGGCCTTTGGGACTGCTGACTGTAGTGGCATGATTTCTGTGATAAATAACCAAGGTAGATTGCCTTTGAGTGAGTCTTTATCAGTTGTCGGAGGAAAGGAATAGCAAACAGAGTCAGCAAGTCTGCAGGAAATGTTGCTGCCTACTGGCTCAGCCAACGGCCGGCCAAGCTCCCAGCTGCCCACATCTGCCTTGATGGGGACGCTTGGCCTCGTGGAAATTTCTTGTTTCTGAGAGGTGATAATTACCCTGGGGTAGTTCAAACCCAAGGGCAGAAAATAATATCAGAATAACCCTCCGGAGCAGTGCGTCTCAGCTCCTGGGCTGTCCATGAGCTCCTGGCAGAAACCTGGAGAAAGGCTGTACCTTTGTCCTGCTCCAGGAGCTGCTCTCGGTGGTGGGAAGGTGGGACAGCTTGAAGAGGGAAAGCTGGTGGGCAGCGTCCCTCTGGCAGTCTTCTCCGTGGACTCCCGAGAGGGCTTGCACAGAGACTTCAGCTTAGATGGCCGCTTCCCAGGTGGGCAAAGCTGGTGCCAGAGGGATTACACCGCACGCGATGCAGACCCAGCTGGATGCTTTGAGGGCAGCGCTAGTTTCTTGGAGTTGCTCCTCACCTCTTTGAGCTAGAGGAGTCCAGCCAGGGTCCTCTGCAGCCCTGCCCCACCTACGTAAGCAGACAGTTTGGATCCGCTGCCTCTACGGTGCGGCTAAACGTTGGACTTGAAAGGAAGAGTCCTGGGGGTTGCTTTGCTAATCTCATTTTGCAGAGAGTTCCAGAAGACTTGAGGAACAAACAGAAAATAACGTCGATCGAGGTCAATATCAAAACCAAATGATCAGAGAAACAAATATTTACTCAGGTCAATATTTAACTAGGAGACAATAAATGCTGATATTGAACCAAATCTGTATATAAATACGGTCTATTTATAACATGTACCTTTAAAGGGGTACTGCCAGGTACTTGCCATGGTTTTTGATTGATGATTATCCTCCCCATTGTTTGCTGATTCCCTTGGAGGCTGGGGTTTCATGCAGGTGCACGTATGAGAAAGAGGCTGTACTGCGTAATCCCAGGGCCCGGACAACAGCCGCAACCATTGTCCCACAGGCACGCCTGTGCTCGGGGAGGGTCCCTCGCCCCAAGGAGGGACCCCCTTGTCCCTGGAGGGGGTGTCCTGCCGTTCCCCCATCCCTTGAACCCCCAGGGCATGGGGTTGTGCTGCTGCCTGACCTGCACGGGCAAAGCTGACATTTTTCTTGCACCCCTCTCCCAAAAAGCTCTTTGCATCAGTGACCAGCGGTGGCTGGCTGGGAGCAAGGGGGGGGACACAGCTTGACGCCTGCCAGTGTCACAGAGCAGGACGGGGAGACTGTGGACAGGCGCAGGGCTCGAAGCTGCCAAGTCCTGAAGAAACTCCCCCGCCCTGTGCAGAGCCCTTTCCCCCCCAGCCGCTCTCTCTGCCAGCTTTACAAGCTCATTGCCTGTTTAGCAAACATTGATTTCTCTCCTTGTTCGCTGCTGCCTGTGTAGTGACAACATCTGATGTTTCTATGGCAGTTTGTTATTTATCAACTTCAGATTAGAAAGCGTTTAATCATGGGAGAGACACGTCCCGCCTCCTGCCTCGACAGCCTGCAGTGCCTAGCGCTCTTCCAACGATGCTCGTGGTTAATCGCTGGCAAAATGGCATGGTTGGCTCAAGCGCCGTGGGGTTTTTTTTTTTATTTTTTAATTTTTTTTTTTTCTGCGTCCTCCTGAGAAATGTTTGTCTTGGACTCTGTGTGTATTGATCGACGTCCTGATAACGCCTCACCCTGCTTTTGGCAATATTTGAAAGAGGGATAGAGGTCTCCAAGGCAAGAGGTTCCTGCAGGATTTATGAAATTTCACAGATGGCAGAGAGGGGGGGAGACTCATGTCAGTGCCTACTAGCCCCAGGAGAAGCCACGCAGGGGAGAGCTGGGGGAAGCAGGGCTTCAGCGTCCGCTTCCTTCAGGGAAGCAGGGCTGGGTTTGTACTGCTTCACAACAGACGGCTCCTTCAGAGGCTGGTGGGGGCTGCTGAGGTTACCTTGCCCTCCGGGGTATTTCGGTGGCCAGGTCCTAGGTTCGGATGTGCCAGCGCATGGTCCTGCTGGTCCAGTGACACAAACTGGTGTCTAATGGCCTTGTTTGGAGTGGACAGAACGCTTGTTCTAACCCCTTTCCTTTTCCTGCGTGGTGTTTTCGGCTTTCTTTTCTCCGGCAGGTTGAAAAGACCCTCCTTCGTTGTCAGAAATAGCTGCTAGGACTGAGGAGAAAACACCCCAGGAGTTCAGTGCTCTTATTGACGTGTGGCTTTGTGGTTTGTTGTGGCCTTGGAAGGAACATCCTCCATTTAGATCCAACTCCTAGAATATGAACACCCTAAAAATGGAAAAAACCTGAGTCCATAGAGTTGTTTTTGCTGGTTTTCTGTGAGACAGAGGGAAGCCTGGGCTGGTTACTAGCCCTTGCTGAGCAGCCTGACAACGTGTGCGTGGCCCCAAACTGGGAAGGCGAGAAAGGGCTTTATCACAATCTTGTGGAACTGGAGAAATGGTGGAGGTTAGGGTGGAGCCTAGGGACTGTGGAGGGGAAAACGGGGATGCTGAAAGCGAGGGGGCAGCGGCAGCTGCAAGGGAAGGACGTGGAATGAGAACAGGGCACACACAGGCTGGTGCTGGACCCACAGCAGGTGGATAAATGCTGTTCTGGGATTTGGAGAGAATCCTTCCCCTTTACTTGGTGCTGGAGGACTGTGGCTTATTTTGGGCACTGACCTTGGAGAAAGGCTCCAAGTTGTGGTGAGAGATGCGAGAAGAGCCCTCAGCCCTCTGCGGAAAGCTGGGGGGAATCGAGGCAGGAGAAGAGAGGTGTGCAGGAGCTCTGCGAGCACGCCATAGCGTGTACGGGGAGTGATAAAGGAGATTTAAGTCCTGGCAAAGTCTTTCCACCTCTGGAGCTGGCTAAGCCCAGGAACGGGCTTGCTGAAGACAAACTGCAGAGAAGGTCCTGGGGATGGGTGCCCATTCCAAGGGAGGGGGGTGCCGGGGGGTGCTGGGCAGGAGGAGGTGATGGCAGCAGGAACCTGACAGGGTGGGTGGCTTGGGGCCCTGGG
>NW_010133147.1:2045-12647 GCF_000699245.1 Pterocles gutturalis | reverse complement strand
CCCGCAGCTGCACCCGATGAGGATGGAACCGCGGATGCCACCGCTCATTCTCGAGGTGAAGAGCTTTCCTCATTCCTCCCTCTGCATGCTTCTGTTGGTGAGAGGTACCGCTAAAGCCCCCCAGAGGTTAAGCTGGGGCTTCCCCCCACCCACCCAGCCCCAGCACAGGCCACCCAGATCTGCTGGCAAGGGTATGGGGGGAGGGCCGCGCCCTCCCTTTTTTTTTTTTTGCGTTCTGCTCATGGTATCTCTCTGTGCAAGCCACCCCGCTGCCCGTGTAGCTTTATCTCCTTCATTTCCATTAACTGGATCCCCACCAACTGCGAAAGGAGTCGTGAGTGACAGCCAGATAGAGACACCTGCCTTCAGGACGCTTGAGCTGGATCCCACCCAGACATGCCAGCACTTAGTCATGCCAGTTGTGTTAACCCAGCGCCGAGGAGCTGGTTTTGGAGAGAGCACTGGCTGGGAGGTGCTCGGGGAAATGGTTTGGTGTTAGGTGTCAGCGCCCGGCACCAGCAGTGCCGGAGTGGAGTGGGGTTGCTAGGCGCTTCTGGGTCACAAACAAGCAAAGTGTGCCTTCCTCCCTCTTCAAAGGACACTGGGGCCCTCGGGGTCATGCGGGACTTGTGACAGTCATCAGTCTGGATTCCAGCGGGGTGGGGCCATCCCCAACCCTGCCCTGCACACACCGGTGGGACTGCAGCTGGTGTCCCCTCCTGTCTGGTGACAGCCCATGGCTTCTGCTCTGCTGAGCAGCTCCCCTTTAACACCCCCTTTCCCCAGGACCCTGGGGCTCCTCAGGATCAGACGTGGATTTATCAGGGAAGAAGACTTTGCTCAAGGTAGGGGTGGGTATGAGAGAAAAGGAGGTTGGGAGGCACCGAACAGGGGGGCAGGCAGCAGACAGGAGGACTCTGGCTGAGAATGCAGGTTTTGGATCTGAAATTGGGGCCCTCCATGCTTTTCTACATTGAACATGGTGACCTGCTTGGTCACCTGCCACATAAGGACCCACTGGAGTTGTGAGGAGGAGAGACCTTCCCTTGGGAACTGAAGGTGGGAAAGTTAAATGCCAGAGATAAGGGAAGTGTAGAAGTAAAAGGCATCCAACACCTTCCCCCTGCCCCCACTCCTGGCAAGTGGGTCACTTCATTGCTCAGGTATGTACGGCATCCGGAGCCGCTGGTACTGCCTAGAGCAAGCTGGCTCCCAAGGGTCACAGCAGTGTGCCCGTGTGGGTGCACAGGGTTCAGCCCCAGAGCGGCGGCATGGCTCTCCCCCCAGCAGGAACCCAAGCTGGATGCTGCAGGGAGGAGCAGAGAGGAAATTGGGGTTTTGGACCAGTCTGCGAGGACTGAGTTGAGGGTCTCTGATTCTCTTTCCTGCCTCCTGCTGATGCCTTGGCTTTAGGGTATGCTTGAGCAAGGGTTTCCTTGCCGGAGCACGGAGTGGGGGTGTTGCTGGGGGCAGCGCTGCCTTGAGCAGAGGAGGTTAGGTGAGGATGTGACACAAACTGAGCTTGTAGCTTCCTTTAATGAGGGCAGGGACTTCTCAGGGCCTGCACATTCGATGAGGGCGGACAGGATTTACAGCACGGTGCGTACACACGCCAGTACAGTGAGCACAGCGCAGAAAACGCAGTCCCAGTGCAGTGTGCTCGGTTCCAGTGCTGCGGAGCACTTCCCAGTCCAGCTGCTCTAAGCTTCTGCTCATGTAGAAGGGGGTGTATTTGTGGCAAGTACCTGGATTTGGGTGGAAGCCAGCTTACCGATGCGTTGCCAGTATGGCTTGCAGAGGTGCAAAGGCTTTTGGAATTAGGTGGAAGCACAGGTGATATGTTTCGCTGGAAAGGGCGAGGAAATCTCTTGGGCCCCGTCCAGCTTTGTTAAGAGCAGTGAAGTTGCAGCAGGGATGACTTTGGCCCATTGCACTCCAGTGACATAGTTCAGAGCTGTAAAACCCTCGGCTGAAGCATGCAAGGTGTGGGGCGAGATCAGCTTCCTCTCCTGAAGTGCGCTGTAGGCTCTGCCAGGGAAACCTGGTGGTTTTGCCAGCTCTTCTACATATGAATGAGTCTACGAGGGCTTTGCAATGAGCTTGACACATGGATAACCACATAATTAAAGGCTGGAGCTTTAGAGAAGAGCATTAGCACTGGTATCTTTAACCACAAAGAGCAGAACTTGAGTCATCAGATGCCAGGGGATGAATTTCCTAGCGGATTGCTCCATCAGGTTGATGAATTATTGGGCCTGGATGATGCCTGCGTGGGCCTGATGCCACATCAGATGTGAACCAGGAGGGGAAGAAACCTGGCAAGCAGTGATTGTCTGAGCCAGAGGTCCTGTTAGTGTGGAGGACCCAGACTTGTAAAAACAGCTCTACAAAACTAGAGCTAAACCGAGGGTTGGGTGAGGGCTGAGTCACTTTACCAAGGCAAGCCAGTAGCAGTATGCCCGGCAGTTTCCATTTTAGGCTCACAGTCCACTGATTTAGTGGCAGCATCACTTAGATTTGTAGGGCTACAGCCCAAATTATTCTCAATTAATTAAAGATTTCATCCTAGAATATTCTCAGTTAATGAAAGATACTGTCCTAGAAAAAAATGCAACATATCTCAGGCTGTTGAGTTTAAAGGAGACCAGAGCCAGCATGGCTAAGGTGGGCTGCAGATCCAACATGCCCAAAGCGTGAGGCTGACTGGAGCAGAGTTGCTGATTTCATCCCATTTATCATAGAATCACAGAATGGTTAGTGTTGGAAAGGACCTTAAAGACCATCAAGTTCCACCCCCTGCCATGGGCAGGGACACCTCCCACCAGCCCAGGTTGCCCAAAGCCTCATCCAGCCTGGCCTTGAACCCCTCCAGGGATGGGGCATCCACAGCTTCTCTGGGCAACCTGGGCCACTGCCTCACCCCCTACACAGGAAAACATTTCTTCCTCAGATCTAATCAATATCTAATAATTTCTAGTGTTACATTCTCTTGTTTGTGTGACTAAAGCTGTGTACCTAAAGTGTGGCTCTTATCAGGCTATATTTCTCTCGTAACTGCACCCTCTGCCTGGTGTCCCCTTTGCTATCAGTGCAGACAGGTAGGAGGGGAGTGGGACAGAGGACAGTGATTCACTCCTGGGGCGTCTGGGGCTGAGTCAGAGACTGGAGCTAAAGCACCACAGCCTGTGACTCCTGGGCTGTTCTTGCTGCTCTCTCCATTTTCCTGCTAGTTAAGTACTCCTTGAATGTTGGACTCCCCCCACCAGTGTGTCCAGGTCACTTCACAAGTTCTCTTGTCTGTATTTTTTGCCACAGGCACGGTCTGAAATGGATAAGTACCTCTCAAGCGAGGTGCCCCCCATCCCGATGATACCAGACAAGAAGTACCGCCGGGAGAGCGCCTCGGTGGTGGATGAGTTCTTCTCCACAGACAAGCCCACTTCTACGCCGTACAGCGTGAACATCAACGTGATTCTGCCGGACACGACGCACCTGCGCACTGGACTTTACCGACCGCCCAAACCCATGACGCCATTCCCACAGATCAAAACGGAGCCTGGCACCAGCTTTGCCCAGCCCTGCTCCTCTGCCTCCGGCTCCACGCAGACCCTGCCCGACTTCACCAGCGTCTTCAGCATGCCCCAGTCGGTGGCAGTGAACAACATCTTCATCAAGCAGGAGATGCCCTCTGAGATCCCCTTATCCACCCATCCGCAGCCACCCCAGCTTTACCAGATGCCTCTTGGCAACGGAACCGCTGACATCACCACTCTGACGTCATCCTCCAACAGCACCACAGCCATCAACAGCCTCAGTGGTGTCACCATGTCCACAGGCAGCACCATGTCCAGCGTGGTGCACAGGCCTCTCCATCCAGGAGGGCCGGTGAAGCAGTACCCGCATGTCTCCCAGGGACAGGGAAACTTCAACATCTCAGGGCAGTTCTACGCTGTTCCAGGGGTGAACCTGCCCCCTTCGCCCCCCAACTCACAGCCTGGCAGCCCAGAAAATCAGCCCGAGCTCATCAACACCATCTCCCCCCCACCATCCTATGAAGCCACTTTTGGACTGAAGTTGGTCCAGTCGTCCCAGGTCCCCCCAGTCCCCAATGGCCTTGGGACCCTCTCCCAAGGGCACGTTGTCATGCAGCCCCCCAAATACAACAGGCGCAACAACCCTGAGCTGGAGAAAAGGCGAATCCATCACTGCGATTACCCAGGTATGCTCATGGGTGATGTACTGGCTTGGCTTTGGAGGCGGGGGGGTCTCTTCTTGACACACTGAGGCTGGGGGCTGCCTTGGGCCTCCGCAGGAGTTTAATCCAAAATCACTTTGTCTGTCTGCATGATGAAGGGAGCTACGGAGCTGTCTGGAAAGCCCCAGGGAAGGTGGGTTCCTGCCACCACCAAGGGAGTAGAAGAGGTTGATCCTGCCTGTGCTAGCTGATGCCTTTTTCCCCCCTTCCCTTTACCTCTTTGCACTCTGGGAAAAGCAAGGCTGTCTCTGGGAGGCAGAGAGCTCCTGCAAAGCACCGGGATGCTCCTGGAAATCTGCTGCCTTAGCTGCCCATTCCTCTCCGGTCTTGCCTAACCTCGAGCAGCCACATGCTCTCTGCAGGTGAAGCCATCCTGACTTTCTCCCTTTCTCCCTGACCTTTCCTTTCCCACTCTCCCATAACGAGTGGCAAACCATCGAGTAATTTCCACGAGCAGCCTTTACGGTTTCACTCTGTAGCCTCAATTCTCTTCTTCCAGAGAGGCAATGAGCTGAATATCTCTGTGTCGTATCCTTCGGCGGCTTCACATGCTGCATCAGGATGGTGTGGGAAGGCATTTCGGGGTGATGCTCAGCCCAGAGCTGAGGCTGGTCCCTGTGTGTCACCTCAGTGCATGAGTGTGTCCAGCTAAAGCCCTGGGATGCAGGGCAGGAGATCTCGCAGGGTTTCCTGCACTGTGCAGAGAGCTCGTGGGACCCACAGCTCCAAACTCTCATTCAGAGGAGAGAAGCAATCGTGTCCTTGGCGAGAAACCCCAGTGAAACCAGTGTGAGGGCTTGAAAATCACCAGTCCTTGTGCAGAGACACACACCTCCCACTTCCTGGGCCGAGCCCCAGCCATCGAGCTGTTGGGGATTAGCAAACAGTTTTCCCATGGAGGTGTGTGAGCTGAGGAAAGTAATTTCCTAACTGCCTCCTGCGAGATTTATGTGCTCTTTCCGTGGCACGGAGTGGCTGTAGTAGGTCAGCCCCGAGGCCCGTCTAGCCCAGATCCTGTCTCCAGCTGTGACTCGAGGAAATCTGTAAGAATAGGACTTAGGGCATGTTTAGAGAGATCTTTCTGTGCTGACACCTTCCCACCCTCTGGCAACCTGCAGGTTAGGGACTTTCTGAGCCAGAAGCTGCACCCATGTTCTTGTGGTTAACAGCTTGTGCTGATTTTTTTTCCCTTCTGCTGGTCGCTGTGGGAGAGAGATTAAAGGTGTGAGCAGACCACTGCTCTGAGCCAGACCCCTGCCCTCTCGTCAGAACTGCTCACCGCAAGAGCCTCATGCTGCAGGATGCGGTACCAAGGCAAAGCTCGCCTGTTTGCAGCAGGATTTTGGCCCGCATAGGAAGGCAGGAATCCATCTGTGGTGCAAAAAACAAAAAACCCCACAACCTGCGCTGAATAAACACTATGTGGCTTGATAGTGTGTACGTGCAGAGACAGCAGAGGGGCTTCTCCTTGTCCTTCATGCTGAGGTTCAGCTGGAGGTGAAACCCGTCAGGCCTGATGGCAGGGGCAGGAGGTCTCGGTGCCGTGTCTGCGTGCGACAGGAGGCATGCCAACCTCACACCGGGAACTGGAGGAACAGGGGAGACCTGTTCGCAAAGCCCTGATCCGCGTTTCCAGGTGGTGGCCCCAGCACTTTTTCCTCCGCGTGCTCGTGGGGAAACGAAGCTCGGCCGTGCCATTGCTCTGGCTCCTCTGTGCTGCTCCCTCGGGGTTTGGAAACCGCTCTGGGTGCTCGGCGGGCTTCGTTTCCGTGCCCAGCGGGGAGGCAGTCCTTGGGCTCATGGGTACTCATCTCTCTCCCGAGTGTCAGGGACCTCTGAGACTTCAGAGCATCAGAAGCAAAAGTGAAGGGGGTCAGCAGCCCTTATCCCTCCTCCCATGGGGAGGCGAAGAGCTGATCTTGTGCACGAGTCGACTTTAGGCTGTGTGGAAACACTGGAATGAAAAACAGGACTGTGTTGCTTATGCAAGTCATAAAAATTCAAATTTATATTTTAATATACTTGTCAAAACACAAGGAAGCAGGGCCATAAAGGCAGCATGAGAAGCTTTTCTAAGCTTTATCTAACTGAAATGAGGAACTAGCAATGATTCATTTTGAGACGCCTGTTGTTGAAACCTTTGCCAAGGCCACGGTCTTTCTGTTAAGAGCCTTTCTTTGATTAAACCTGTAGTTGCTGATCTTCTGAAAAAAAACCCTTCCCACTGGCTTTGCTCTGGATCCTGAAAGCCAAGCTGTGGGTCCGCAGCATACCTGCTGTTTCCTGCTTCCTGCAACATTTTCCCCACATCTGCTGGGGCTGGAGCTATTGGAACATCTTTCCTCCAGCCTTGCAGCAGTGATATCATCTGGAATCCAGAAAGACAAACGTCAGCGCAAGGCTAGCAGCTAACGGCGGTGAATTTAATGTTTTCATCCTGCCTTGAAGTCCTGGTTGCGGAACGGGGATTTGAAAGTCTGTGTCTGACTCTCCCCCCTCTCTGCGATTCCCAGCGCAATGCCCATGGGTGTCAGGACTGCGTGTTGTAAAGGTCTGTCTGTCTTGGGGAACAAATGCTCTTTAGTTACTGCGGAAACAAACCAGGTGTAGCCAGGCTTATTTGCGTGCTGTTACAGGGTGCTTTTCAGGCCTGCTCTGTCCCTAACCTCAGATGGAAATGTTCCGGGTTTGTTGGAGCAAGAGCCCCTTTCTCACGGGGAAATTGTGTCTTTTCTGTTTCTGCAGGTTGCTCCAAAGTTTATACCAAGAGCTCCCACCTGAAGGCACATCAGAGGACTCACACAGGTAGGAGCAGCACATCGTCAGGAAACTCTGCCAGCCTCCACTCCTCACCCTGCGCCTGTTAATGGCGCTGATTATATAGCCTGCTTGATTACCTTAATCTAGAGCGGTTATTGGGGTAAGGAGCACAGTTGAGTCTATTGATGTGTTAAAAAAAAGTCCAGTGGTTGCACTGGTTTATAGCGACTGTGTGCTGCTGTGTGCGCTTGCCTTCCAGAGGGGTGGTCTAGAATTTAGGAGAACTCTTGGGGGCTCTGGACTCGATGGATTGGGAGGTGGAGGTGCCCCCAAACCTCTGTCACACTGAGCTCTTCCTTTGAGATCTCCCAAAGCCAGGTCTGATCCTGCTTGGCCTACAGAAAGATGGTGTAAAGGCATGTGGTGCATATAGGTGACCTCGGAGGAGACCAGGGCTGTCTCTTTTGTGCCAAGTGTCCTTGTGGTTCCCGAGGAAAGGAAGGAACCCCTCGTAGCTCCTTCCACTTGTGCCCAGTGCTTGTCCCCTGAGCCCCTGCCAGGGGCGTATCACTGGAGCTGCCAAATACGCAAACACCAAAGGGCTGAGAATACACGAGAGGAGGGCTCAGAATCGGTGACAGAAGGGCTGAGCCCTCATTCCCCAGAGCAAAGGTGCCGTGAGCTGCCCTGGCTGGTGTAACCAGGGTCATAGCGCAGAGGAGCTCCCACCATAGCCAGCTTCCCGGGGTGAAGCTAGCTCCGTGGCACTTGTGCATTCAAGCACAGGTCTCCTCATTAAGGCATTTATTATACCTGAAACGTTATCAGATCCCCAGGTAGTCCAGGAACCATCAGTGCCCTCATAAATCTCTTTTATAGAAGGGCTGATCTTTACTGAAAGCAATTAAGCTGGCCCAGAGTTCACTTTTCTTTTTTATTAACAACGAACAAAACCCATCCTGAGGCTGGGAATCAGTTCTTGCACTTGGCTCTGTTCCGTTTTCGTCTTATCAGCCCTTCGAACAAGCCAGCAAAGAATTTTTCTTTGTGCATGAGGTACAATATTTTTTTGGCAGGGCCTGGGTAGGAGCAGGCTGGAGAACAACACGGAAGGGGTGGAAGAAAGGAACAGGAAAGACATTGTCCCAGCTCCCAGAGCTGGCTGGTGATAAGCATTTGTCACAACAGCAGTCTGTGTTCAGGGCTACGCCAGGGCTCTGGCTTTCAAATGAAATATCTCTTTTCCCTTTCCGTTTGGAGCATGGGTCTCAGCTCAGTGCCCAGAGACGCGACCCATTTGAGACATGCACTGTCCGTACATGTCACAAGATAAAGGTGTATCCAGGCCAACTGGGGTGGTTTTTGAACCCAGTGAAATGCGATCATTTTTCCAGGTTTCCCAGTAACCGGGCTGGAAATCCAAGTGCATCCGCCTCCTTCCCCTTCTCTTGCTGTAAGAGGGAAAGGCAGAGAGGTGAAGGAGGATGCGACCTGAGTAGTCAAGAAAACTGGTGGTGGTGTGGGACGGGTAAAAAAGACAGGAATCCAAACCAGAGAGCCATAGGCAGGCAGGCTCAGGGTGTCTGCATCTGGTTTTGAAGTCTCATGTTTTACTTTTGAGGCGAGCACAGCACCGGAGCTGCACCGGCAGGTCCCGTCCCAACTCCTGCCAGCTCAGTATGCTCGACACCGCTTCAGCTCCATCACTTGAAGGGTTAATAACGCCCTTCCTCTCCATTCCTCGCCTGATGGGAGCTGGGCTGAGAAGTACCTGATCTCCAAGATCTTTTCTTGTGGTTTGCCCGTTGCTATGGGCTGGGCCATATTCATCTCCTGGAGACACCATTCATTTCCTGGGTGCCATTGTGAGATTAAATATATAACCCGGGGGCTGCTCCCCCGCCTCCCCGGGCGCTGGGAATGCCAGTTTGGGTCCTTTGTTTGAGCTTGCCCTGCCGTGCTGTCCTGGGAGATGGAGCCAGCTCGTGGCACAATGGAAAGCATTTTATTTCTATCCTGGAGATCAACCTGTTATTGTTTGAAACTAAAGGGCCTTGGTAGGGGTGACCCAGCCAGGTGACCCGCCTGGGACAATGTCTGGGGCTGCGCAATGCAGATCCCGCCTTTGTCTTACAGCACGCTAACGCAAACCCTGAGATCCCCCAGCGTGCCGTAAAACGGCCGCTTGTAAATTGACTTTAAGTGCTGTATTTACCCGAGCCATAAAAAAATCCACCTCTCTCCTCCCAGGGTGCAGAGCCCCGGGGGCTTTTTGGGGAGCAGGATGTGCCCTGTCTCCTCCAGATCTGCGCCTCTGTGCTTTCATATTTTGTCCGGTGTGTGCACGACACCGTAGATCTTGCTGTTGTCGAAGTGTTTTCTGTCTCCCAGCCAAACCCGCCGCCTGCCTAGCGCCCAGGCTGCGGGGCGGACCGGCCCGTTCAGCGGGAGACGTGTCGGAGCACGACACGCATGCCTGTGCGTGCACGCTGCGTGCGTACGTGCATCCGTGCCGCGATGGTGCGCTCGGCAATTGGCCGATGAAACGGTAAATATTTGAGGTCGGGAAAGTCAGCACATTTCTCTGAACTCTGCCTGCTTGTTCAGGCTGTTAAGAGCGAGGGCTAATATTTGAGAGCACCACACCCACGCAGGGAGAGGGCTGCAGCCAGAGTTCAGCTCTACAACCTGGGCACGCAGGGGAGTTGGAAGCAGCCACGGGCTTTTCCAGCCCGGTTCCCAGCTGGCTGAGAGGTTGCACAATTTAATTTATTTCAGTTTGGGAATAGGTGTGGATGGGCAGGAGGCAGGGGGGGGAGAGGGCAGAGGCATTACATCACCCAGATGCTCTGAGGAAAACATCATGTTTTGTGTACAGAGAGCTGCCAGGGCTAGTGTTAGATGGTGGTTTCAAAGATGCGAGGCTTTGAGGAAAATTTCTGTGGTTTAACCCCCTGCTTCCTCCTGATGCCTCCCCAAACCTGTATGAGCAGGAAGACCTTCCGTAGGAATTTTTGGCTTTTTACTTAAAGAACTCAGAAAAAAGTTTTAGCCAGAAATGCTCCAAAATCCGACAGGAACTTGACCAGCACTAGAAACCAAGCCTAGAAAGCAAAGCAGGGGGGGCACACGGGCAAGTCCTGGTTACTGCAGCTCGACAAGTGGTGGTCCCATGGTGGCTACGGACCGTGGACAGCCAGTGACCCCTGGTAGTGTGACACATCAGCGTGACCACGAGCCCTGGTGTGCCGTGGGGCAGCCCCGGGTGCCCTCTGGGGTATCCCAAGGGGGACGGACACCCCTGAGAGGACGCGGTGGGGGTTTGGGAGGCTGGGCAGATGCGGGTCTGCGTCGGTTTTTGAATGCCTGTGACCTGTGGCTCTTCCCTGCAGGCGAGAAGCCCTATAAATGCACGTGGGAAGGCTGCGACTGGCGCTTTGCCCGCTCCGACGAGCTGACCCGGCACTACCGAAAGCACACGGGCGCCAAACCCTTCAAGTGCCTCGCCTGCGGCCGGTGCTTCTCCCGCTCCGACCATCTGGCTCTCCACATGAAGCGGCACCAGAACTAGGAGCCGCCTACGTTCG
>NW_010133147.1:0-1909 GCF_000699245.1 Pterocles gutturalis | reverse complement strand
TGTCCCCAGCTGTTTTTGGTTTTTAAAAAAATCTCATTAAAAAAAAAAAAAGGCGTTATAATTACAGACTGATCTCGTGACGAGGCTCCTGGCAGCACTGGGGCGATGGACTGGATTCCAAAGGGCTTTCTTCTGGCAAACCTGCTATTTATTTGTCACTCAGGAGCAACTGTCCTTCGTGTCTCAAGCTCTATGGGTTTTTTTTTCTTTCCCCCTTCCAGGGCGGTGCCTTTGGTGAGCCTGCGGAGGGTGGTGACGGGTTGGTGGCCCGGCTGTGCATGAGAGGTCTCCCCTCCAGCCCTCGGTGCAATCCTCTTGGACTGCCCCGTGGCGTGGCCGTGGATGTGGCACCTCTGACACGGCCGCGGCTCTTTGGGTTGACAATCCCAGCCTCTGTGGGGGCTGAGAAGAAAGGGCTCGTGACGCACTCACCTGATGTGCCTTCAAGCAAGGGACAGCACAGAAGCAGATGACAAAATCCATCATCTGTGTCCCGTTGAGCCCGCCCGTGGTTTCCTGGCAGCCAGCTCACTCAGGGCTGTGAATATCTGCCCTGCTTGGTGAGGTTTTTTTGGTTGTGTCCTTAGCATTTCTGCTTCTGAGATGAATTTTGACTTCAGATGTCTCTGGGAGGACCAGCATGGGTCTTGGAGCCACTCAGAGGACTGCAAAAAAGCCACTGATAAAGCTCTGGAATCCCAGAGTAACGCTGTGCCTTTCTCCAAAAAGCACCGGGCAGGCTCTGCTCGTGCCTTGAACACTCGCACAAGGAATCGGCCATCGCCGATCACAGCGGTCTTTCGCTGTTGCCATTTCATCACTTTCATACAGAAAAGAAAGAGAAAAGCATCTTTGAAACCCATTCCAGTAAATCCTCCTGTTCAGATCGTAATCACGTTACCTACCTCGCAGGTTCACCACCTTGGGCTCCGTAAGGCACCTTCCCTCTCCTTCCGTGGGGTGCTGTGCCGCATGGGGCGCATCAGCCGTTCTTCAGAGTCTCCCGGGGGTTAAACTTAGAACAAGAACCAGGCCAGGCCGGTTTAAACAGCAGCCCTGCAGATAATAAATAAATCAGGAACAAATAATGGGCCCGGTGTGCTCAGCAGAATAGTGATTTCCCCCACACCATCCTCCTCTTTTTTTCTTCCTCGAACAAATTCAAGTAACGCAGCGACTGACGTGGGTCTGCAGCGGGAACTGAGAGGCCACACCGATCCGTGGCATCTTCACGTGGTGGAATTGGGAAGGCCACCCAACAGCCTAGTAGCCAAAAACCGCAGCTGGGCTCCTGGGCTCGCACCTGCAGCACACGTGGCTGCGCTGACCGGAGAGGAGGGCAGGAAGGATTTTGGGGGGATGCAGGGCGTGGTGTAGCCTTTGGGATGGATGCTGTGCCCGGGGCTGGTAGTGCAGCGCTGCAACGAGCCCTTCGCGCGGCTCTTTGGCAAGAAGCCTTCTCCTTTCTCCGTGCCACCAGGGAGGATGGGAATGGAGGTGAAATCGGGCCGCCGAATTGCTGGGAGTCGCCTGGGGTGACTTTCACCGTGGTGCAGGAGAAGGGCTTTCCAGACCTTCGCATGGTTGGAGAGCTTGATGACGGCACCCTCTTGACACCGTGTTCAAGTGAGGATTGGAGAGCCTGGCTCAGAAATCATCCCACCACGTGTATGTCCTCCACGTCCTTTTTCCAGCTCGTTCATGGCGTGTCGTCGCGGCTTGCTGGACGTTGGTGGGTGCTGGAGCAAATGGGCTCAATTGCCATTGACCTCGTTGGCGGGGGGTCTGGCTCCTCGTCGGGGTGTCACAGAGCAGGACCTTGCCAAGGCCACCGCCATGACCTGGGCTCCTCCTTCTTCCCACCTCACCCCGGAGGTTGGGCTGAGCCATATGAGCGGGCAGGGCGTGT